>NW_004444172.1:1561270-1599005 GCF_000243295.1 Trichechus manatus latirostris | reverse complement strand
CCAGGACGGTCGGTAGTCAGTGCTGGGCAGGTTCCAATAGGCCATGCCTGCACCACTTGTTGGTGTGATGTCAAGTGCACGGTGCAGGTAGGCAGGATGCAGCAGGGAGATGGTTATGTGGGTTTACTGAAGATGGAGCTGGCGTTTCTGATAGGGTGATATGACTGTCCTGCTGGTCACCTTGCAGTGGGTGCAGAGGTCATTCTCCCTGGTTACTGGGTTGAGTTTTGTGTGTGCACTCTGTCAATTGCTGGGTAGTTGGGGTGAGGATGCCTGGGTCACTGGTCACAGAGTGGGTGGTGCAAAAACTCTTGTTGATGGTCCTAAGCAGGCAGGCCTCTGGTTGCAGGGGCTGATGTAGCATGCAAGGCAGGAAGACTGTCACCTGTCCGTGGGTGCCCAGTTGGAGAGTATGCCCCTGTCCGCTATGACACGTCACAGGGGAGGTTGTGCAGCCAGTCCTCAAGCCCCTGTTGCAGGTGGCTGTAGGGAGTAGGAGGCACTGTCAGTCCTTGGGTCCCTGGCATAGGTGGCTGGAGGGAGTGGGAGGCACCACTGGCTCTCTGGCCTTCAGCTCAGGCAGCTGGAGGGAGCGGGAGGCACTGCCAGCCCTGAGGTCCCCAGTGGGAGTGGCCAGAGACAGTGGGAGACTCTGTTGGTCCTCTGGTCCCCAGTAAATGTGGCTGGAGGGAGTAGGAGGCATCAAAACTCTGTCGTCCTAGGCTTAGGGGGTAGGGCTGTGATGGGTGCCACTGAATTGTGATCACATGTGGGGAGGGAGGTGGTTGAGGGGCCTAGGGGGGCCCCACAGGCCCACAAGCCTCCAGCAGGGGAGATTGGCTCTGACGTGTGCATAGTGGGTAAGGTACATGCACTTAAGTTTTGCAGGGCAGGAAGTACTCCTGCCTGGCTCTGGACATTAGTGCAGAGACACTCCATGGGGGTTTCTGCTGGGAATGCTGCTTGCTTTTTCTCAGTATAGCTGCACTGTGTAGGTTTGGCTAGCAGTGTGCTGGCAATCCATAGTTCTCTGTGTCTGCCATTTTTGTACGTCTCTCCTTCCACTTGGCACTCAGTCTGATTCTTCAGCCTTGTCTTTGATGCTCAGGGTTCCAAAGTTGTCATCTATGTCCAATTTACTTGTTTTCTTGGGTCTTTGTTGTAACAGGGATGTTATAAGGCATCTGACTACTTCATCATCTTGAACCACCTCCCTCTTTTCTAGTTTTTTAAAATGAAAGTTTGGATTTGTGATTTAAGATTTACTTCTTTTCTCATGTAAGTGTTTAAAACTATGCATTTCTCCCTAAACATTGCTTTAGATGCAAGTCAT
This sequence comes from Trichechus manatus latirostris, assembly GCF_000243295.1. Lineage (NCBI taxonomy): Eukaryota > Metazoa > Chordata > Mammalia > Sirenia > Trichechidae > Trichechus > Trichechus manatus. Next base: position 1,597,672 of record NW_004444172.1, on the reverse strand, counting down.
TAATTTTGATATTATTTTATCATTCATTTTGCAATATTTTCTTATTCCCCTAGTGACATTATCACAATTTTGGATTCTTTAGCAAAGTGTGTTCAATTACTATATGTTTGAGGATTTTATAGATATTTTACTGTTATTGATTTCTAATTTATTTCTATTGTTGTTGGAGAACATACTTCTTATTATTTTAATCTTTAACATTTACTGAGACTAGTTGTATGACTCAGCATATGGTCTACATTGATGTGAATTCTATGTATCCTTGAAAGGAATGTGCATTCTGCAGTTATTGGGTGTCATGTTCCACAAATATTAATTAAGGAAAATTCATTAATAATATTGTACAGATATTCTATATTCTTATGGATTTCTGGTCTACTTGCTCTAACATTTATTAAGGGGGTTAAAATTTATAACTGTCCTTGTGGCTATTTTTCTCTTCATTTCTAAATCTAGATATGTGCATTCTAGGCCTAGAATTTTCGCCTGGTTCTTTCTTATAGTCTCCACTTCTCTACTAACATTACTCATCTCTTCAGTCATAAACCATGTTTTCTTTATGTCCCTGAACAAATTTATAATAGCTTCTTTGAAGTCATCTCCTTCCTGCTAATTCCAGCACCTGAATCATCTTGTGATTTGTTTCCATTGTCCACATTCCTTTTTGTTTATGGTTCATAATTTTTCTATTGTTTCTGTGTTTAATATATATTTTTTATTGTATCCTGAGAACTGTAGATGATACAAAGTAGGATGTATGGAATTGTGTTGTCTTACTTTAAAGTGTGTTGGGTTTTGTTCTGTCAGGCATTTTGTTCTGATGTCTCTTTTTGATCCTGTGGAGGCTAGATTTTAGATTTTGTTAGGTCAGATCTCTAGTCCTTATTCTGGGATGTGGGTCTTGCTCCTAAAGTGTGAACTTAATGGTGTCTCTGCTGGATGCCCAGCATATTAACAAGGTCTCTCCACTTGGTCTGTTTCTGAAATCCAGTATCTCATAGCATTGTGTGATTTCATTTCTAGTATTTCATTTCTCCTCTCAATGACTGAGCAGCTGCTCTTTGCTAAGCGTGGTACATCTTGTTCTTTTCCTTCTCTCAGGGACCTCAGTCCTGTGATGCATAAGTTAATTCCTGAGAACTGTTACCCATATATTTGGTGCAGTATTATAGATGTTTTCAGTAGGGAGATTCATTAAATACCAGTTATATTCTGTCATGATTGAAAACAAAAGTCCCATTCTACAAGTTTTGACGTGCATACCCATGCAGTGACAGCCATGTCATGATGGTTACTTGGCTAACAGGGCTTGTAAAGTATATCCTGACTTTATACATGTTGAAATATGGGGAAAACTTCACTTCTTAGAAGCCATGAATAAGGTCATTTAGTTTTTTTTTTTTTTTTTTTTTAATGAAACTCTAGAGTTGTAGCTCTCAATGTTTGCAGTAATGGAAGGAAACAAATAAAAGGAAAAATCAACTGGATAGTTTGGGGACTATGTGCAGAACAAGTTTCTCTTATCTAGGCTGAAGCAAATAAAGCCTGCATACAAACAATGGTTCCCTGGGAAGACACTGTACTGTAATAGATAGTGTAGTACAGATGATTTTGAATATTTCTCAAGTTTGATATTTGTGCTTGGGGCAACTGACTTAACTTCTTTGATTCTTATCTTACTCCTGCTTGATTGAGAATAATGATAACTCATTGTATGTTCTTTTAAAATTTACTTTATTAAAATATAGTTTACATGAAATAAAATATGTCCATTTTGACTACAAATCAATGAATTTTGGCAAACATGTACAAGAAGATAACGACCACCACGAAAGAGACATAAAACATTTTCATTACCTCTCAAATTTCCTCTTTGTCCTTTTGAAGAAAATTTCCTCCCTGAATATCCAGCCCTTGGTAATCACTGATCTAATCTCTTAACTATTGAGTAATTTTGTCTGCTCTAGGTAGTCAGAATATTTTGTTTTCTTATGCTGGGAAATAAATAACATATTGCTAAATTACTTTACATGCTCACCAGGTTTGTCATAAAATATCACTTCCCAACACTTGGATCTATCACCTAAACTCTGTTGCAACTCATTACGTCATTTTGTCCAAATAATTTAACTCACCATGCTTTATAACCTAACCATGCTATTCTAGAGGTGAAAGTCTTTTCAGCAAATATTCACTTAATAGCTATTTTGTGAAAGGTGCTGTGTTCAAAACACTATACAGACTAGCAAAGGATCACAGAAAATATCAAAGTTCATAAATTATGTCATTGTTTTGTATCTTTATTAGTTGTTTTAGTCATATGATTGGAATAAATGGTGATCCATAATGCAAAATTCCCATGAGAACCAACTATCACCCAAAGCAATCAACTCAAAATGATCACAAATTGTTGCAATCACTTTGCTCAAATCCCAAGACTCTAGTGAGTATGAATCTATACCAATTACTAATTTTCCCTAGAGTTGTCTCTTGTAGTAACATTATGATTATTTCTTCAGGGAGTGTTGAAAAATTTCTTTAGGGGTAAAAGCTCCAAATTGCAAGTTGGGTATAAATCATTCTTGGCAATTTTTTCTTTGGACCACTAGTGTCTCTGAGAAAATCTTTCCTAGGCTCAGGTAGGAATAAAATTCTGACTTCTATACTTGCACTTTCTCCTTTTGGTTCAATTCTGGAACTTTATCAGGAGTCAGGTGAAAACCAAAGCTACTTTGAATGTTAGCTTACATTCTTAGTTGAAATCAGTCAGTTTTTGTTTTGTTTTGTTTTTTTTAGAGTGGTCACTAGAAAATATTAAAATTTTATTTGAATTAGATATTTACAATGATGATTTTACTCTACAAATAGTATTTTCACCATTCATTCAAGCATTGAACACACATTGAATAACCACATTGAAGTAAGCACTTAAATTGATCATCTTATTAATATTTTTAGAATAATATCTGTTGAAAAGGCAGCCTCCCCACCCCCCAAAAAATTATCCAGATAATTCAAAGGAGAGACTAACAAATTCAAGCAGGAGTCATACTAATTTTGATTAAACTTATAGAACTTTATAAATCTCTCTAAACTATTGGAAAGATAAACTTTCTAGGTCGATTTAACAGTAACTAAGAGGTAGGTAACTTAGAGGTATTAGGCACATTAGGGATGAATGTAAGAAGGATAGGATTGGTAAATATGTAAATACAGAATGAGAATGTTAGAAATTAGTCACTTTAGAAATCATTTAGTCAAAGTCTGACATTGAATAGATGTGGACTCCAAAGCCCACAGAAAGAAAACCAAGATATCAACATAATAAGTCTGTTTTTTCAAATCAAGACTCAAAACAGTTTTTACTGACATATCACTGGCTAGTATGAAGCCACAATGGGGGTAACATGACCTAGAATTAGGTTCATCCTTTGCCATTAGGTAATGGGGCCAACTCTGAAATTTGCAAGACACTGGGATAGAATACCAAGAGCGGGGAAGTCTCTGAGGTCCATGATGGCAGAGTAAACAAGAAAGGTGCTCCTTCCTGGGAAATGTATATTCACATGTATGGATATTCATGTATATATGGATTCATATTCATGTATATATGGATATTCATGTATATTCACATGCATGGATCCAGCAACCACATGACTAATCTACCTTTTTCTTCATTTTATTGCTTAAAATATTTTATATTCTGGTAGACTTAGCTATGTCTTAATGGCCAGTTGAGGTCATTTCTGGGATGAGTCACTGAAATTAAACTTCGGTGTCATAGAAGAACCTCTGCGTGAAAGAACTTCTGGTTCCCTGACTCACTGAGGTTTAATTATTTCTCTGTGGGATAGTTTCCATACAGACATCAACCTACTCAGCTATTACTCAATTAGTTCAGCAATCTCTCTAATACTTTACTATGAATTACTTGGCATTCTGTATTGAGATAGGAGTCAGAAAATGATGAGTCAGGTGGAATAAAGTTAGCTACTGCTTTGCATAAATATGTAATAAGTGAGCAATCTAACCACACAAGATGCACTGGTTGCAGTAAAAGAAAATAAGAAGCTATCAAAGGTGATTCTTATAGCCATTAAACATGAGCCTTTGACACATCCTGACAGTGCAAACTCTGTCATCTTTTGGTTATTAAAAAAAACGAACAAACAAACCCATTGCCATCGAGTCAATTCTGACTCATAGAGACCCTATAAAACAGAGTAGAACTGCCCCCATAGAGTTTCCAAGGAATGCCTGGTGGATTCAAACTGCCAACCTTTTGGTTATAGAAATAATCTTCAGCTGAATTTCTATTAAGTATTTAATGATCATTCAGATATTTACCTTCAGTAGAAAAATGGCTGTCTTAGTCATCTAGTACTGCTGTAACAGAAATACCACAAGTGGATGGCTTTAACAAAGAGAAATTAATTTTCACACAGTCTAGTAGGCTAGAAGTCCAAATTCAGGGCATCAGCTCCAAGGAAAGGCTTTCTCTGTGGCTCTGGAGGAAGGTCATTTTCATCAATCTTCCCCTGGACTAGGAACTTCTCCTTACAGCAACCCGGGTCCAAAGGACCCGCTCCTCTCCCAGCACTGCTTTCGTGGTGGTATGATGTCCCCAACTCTCTGCTTGCTTGACTTTCCTTTTATCTCTTGTAAAATAAAAGGTGGTGCAGGCCACACCTCAGGGAAACCCTTTATATGAGAGCAGGGATGTGACCTTAGTAAGGGTGTTACAGTTTCACCCTAATCCTCTTTAACATAAAGTTACAATCACAAAATGGAGGACAACCACACAATACTGGGAATCATGGCCCAGTCAAACTGATAAATTTTTGGGGGGACAAAATTCAATCCATGACAATGGCTTTAGCTCTAATGCAGCAAATTTGAGTTTATCGTATGGACTACCAAATGTATTTTAAACTTGTTGATAATATTTATCTTATCCACATGTTAATAATCCCATTTACATAAATACTTATATGCACATGCATGTAAGGGCCTTATATTACACTGAGACCTTCTAAAAATGAAACTGTATCTTTTTAATGTGATTATGTACATGACACTGAGTAATCTCCTGCCCAGGCAGTAAGGTATTCAAGATATTTCGAATCTCAAACATGTTTTCTTTGTTGAGAAATTGAGAATGATGTTTCCGGGGTGTTTTTATCTTTTAAAATGTAAATCAGGTAAGAAATTGACTAAGAAGGTTTTTGGGAAGGGAGTCATGGATGATAAGAGAAGGCAGAAAAATAGAAGGGGAAGAGAAACTAAGGAGGTATGACCAAAGAACAGCTTAACATGGAATAATTTCAAGAGCTGTTGAGGTGCACGGATTCTAGCATTCCCTGCTGCTCAGTGTGAATTAGGGATCCTTAGCCTTAAGAAAACACTTAAGCTACTCCAGGGTTTTTGAACAAGTGAGCTCTGGAAAGGCTGCTTATCCTGTGCGCCTTCTGTAGCTTCACAATGCATATGGCATATATAAAAGGCTCTGAGGCTTCCTGTGCTAGAGAACCCCATTTCACCTTGTATTCAAACACCAGCATTTTCCTAATTTATTTCATCACAGACCTTTTTTTGTTACCATATATCGAGTGGTTCTGCGGAACACAGTTTTCAAACAACTTATCTACAAATTCAGGTGACAACACTCAACGTTTATTTGTGCCTGTTAACCCCATTCATAATCATACTTACTCGATGTCAGTTGCAGGACCCTTCTAAAGGCAAAATGAAAGAAAACCAGGGTATTTGCTTTGTATTAATTAAGTACCTAATGGCATGGGAGGAGGTATTATTATCATAACATATTCATTTTCTTCCAAAACTTGAGTAGAGTGTGAGTTTCTGCATCTTTTTAAAGGCAAGTGTAGCAAACGGGTAAATTAAATTCCTATCTTCTTGTTGACTTTTTAAATAGATTACCTGAGGGTGTTTATGCCATTAAAACAGATGATTAACATAAGGTGAATATTTTCCAAAGTATGGTTCCTTTTTTGGGAGTGAGGAAAAATCACTTTTACTATTTACACAAATCCCAGTTTTCTAAGAATTGCTTTCCTCCCAAAGGCCAAAGATGTGGACTTCACCCCATTGCTGGTGAGTCCATTTTGGCTCCTAGTGACTCTATAGGACAGAGTAGAACTGCCCCATAGGATTCCCAAGACCGTAATTTTTACAAAAGCAGACAGTCACATCATTCTCCAGCAGAGTGGCTGGTGGGTTGAACCTCCGACCTTTCGGTTAGCAGCAGAGCACTTAACCATCAGAGCTACTTTGTGGACTTAAACCCTGTATATTACCTCTGTTTCAGGATTTCAGAGTGTCAGTTCTAATTTATCACCCATAAATTTGTGTATTTCTCACACACTCACACTTCAAAACAATAACCAAAAAAGATCAAACCCATTGCTGTCTAGTTGATTCCAACCCATAGCGACCCTGTAGGACAAAGTTGAACTGCCCAATAGGGTTTCCAAAGCTTTAATATTTATGGGAGCAGAATGCTACGTCTTTCTACTGTGAAGCCTCTGGTGGATTCCAGTCACCGACCTTTTAGTTAGCAGTTGAGTGCTTAACCTAGCAGCCGAGTGCCTATCCACTGCACCACCAGGGCTCCTCTTTCAAAACAATACACCAAACCCATTGCCTTCGAGTCCATTCCGACTCACAGCGACCCTATAGGACAGAGTAGAACTGCCTCATAGGGTTTCCAGGCTGTAATCTTTACAGAAGCAGACAACTTTCTCCAGCCAAGCTGCTGGTGTGTTCGAACCATCAACTTTTTGGTTAGCAGCCAAGCACTTAACTACTGCACCAGCAGGGCTCCTTTGCAAAACAATAGCAAGGATACATTCAGAGAAGTGCTACTTGTTAGTTTGCAGAATGTCCACACTTCTTGACCTATGATGAGGACTTTTCCAGTTCTGCCGCTTATCATTTTATGAACATTTTACTTACCACAGTGAAAAATTCATCCTTGCATCCACGTGGAATATCGTTGATTTCTCTTGCATTCTTCCTATCTCCCCATGTACTGTTCACTCACCCTGAAAATCCTCCCCACTCTTGTCCTCCTAGAAAAGTCCTACTTATTCTCAAAGCTCTAGTTAAACGTTATCTTTCTCTGATGCTTACCCTGATGCCTGCAGACGATTAGTCATTTTGTTCAAATCTTTATTATTGTACTAATCATGTTCAGCTGTAACTTTCTCTTCACATGTCTTGCTAATCAAGAATTGTTATCAGTTACCTCTATTTTTCCAGCGAAGACTTTCACACACGCCATCGCATGCTGTTTGAGTACATAGGTTATTTTTGTGTAATGACTAAACCACGTAAGATTCTGGTGACATCACAGTCAAAGTAACTATCTTGTAAGAGTACTTTATTTAGTTACAGGAATAGTTTAAATAGTAGGAGGATATACTCTGTGACATGGGCATTACACAGAATTATTGTTTACAAGTCCGTAGATCAAATCTATAGGCTACTTTTGTGGTGCTCTGGTTAAAGATAGTTTTAAAACATTAAATTAGTTGCCAACATTTTATATTTGGAACATTTCACATAAAAACAATGAGTTCTGATATCTCTTCAAAATTGGGCTTAAAATCTTAGGACATGGGGCCCGCATTACCACATGGCAAAAATTCAATTGGCCTGAGTGTCTGGGATCCCTCTCCAATTCACTTAGTTCACTTTTATACCCAGTCCACTTCATTTTTTTCTATTATCTAAATGACCCCCTAAGTATTTGAGTTTGTGATCCCTTATCTCGTTTATTGTATTACTTATCAAGTAATACATAAGAATACATAATGAAAAAATATTTTCCAGACTCCTGGCACAATAATTTTTCATTTTACCTTTTTATCATAGTCAGCATTATCCTAATTTACACTATCCAAAAGTGTAATACTTTTATTAAGATGCTTAATACGAATTCTATACAAAGAGTAAGTCTATGTGTCTTGATCAGTTCTTTTATAACTTCTGGACAATATAATTCTGTAATGAAGAAAGCTGAACGATATACACATGATGCTAGAAAGCTTCTGGTCAAATTTGTGTTTCACCATCAGCACAAATTCGCAGAGGTCTGTTTTATACCTTAAGCTCCTTAAATGCTTTCTGGGATAAATTAAGAAAATAAATGGATAAGCAAACTACGATTTAAAACATACTATGATATAAAATTTGGGGACTCTCCTTTCCCCTATCCATGTCTCTCTTGCTTTAGTCATACATACTCTCCTAACTAAAAATTTTTTCATCAGTGACTCCTATGTGCTTTAGTCTTTCCAAATATGTGGACCTTATCTTTGGTCTATTCACATACAAATGGCACTAAGTCCTGAATCCTGGGGCAGTCAAACTGGCCTTACAGATTCTCCGTAGAAATGCTCTAATTATGGGCTCTCTAATGCAGCTGGTAGGGAGTGCACTTTTCAATTGTGCAGTTTCTATGGGTTATTTCTCTTAACACTGCAATCATTCTTAAAGACTGTATGAGTGTTTTCCAAACACATGACCTCACTTTTGTCCAGAACTAGTCCTAGACTCAAAGAATAATGATTTTATAGTGAACTACACCTGAAAGTTGGTAGTTCAACCTATTTTTTGACAAATTTCAGGTCATAATTTCTCCACTCCAAAACAATTTGGTTGCATAGGAACAGTTCTATTTAGAAATCATCTGCACAGTATACATCCAGCTAATTGGGGCATGGCTTTCTGGGGACTACTAGCTCTTACATTCTCAGACTATCTTTAGAAATAGCTGTGTGTTAGGGTGAATAGGAGAGGAAGAAAAAGACGGGGGTGGGGGAGAATCATATGATGGACTTCTCATTCACTTTCTTAATTTATTTTAATTCTTCTAAGTGAGCAATGCTGGTACCTAAGAAAATGGCCAAAGGAAATTACACCTTGGTGACTGAATTTATTCTCTTGGGATTAACGGATCTTCCAGAGCTTCAGCCTATCCTCTTTTTGCTGTTCCTGGTGATCTACTTGATCACTATGGGAGGGAGCGTTGGGATGATGTTGTTGATCAGGATAGATTCACGCCTCCACACCCTCATGTACTTCTTTTTTGCCAGTTTGTCCTGCTTGGATTTATGCTATTCTACTAACGTGACTCCCAAAATGTTGGTGAACTTCTTATCAGAGAAGAAAATCATCTCCTATGCTGCTTGTTTAGTCCAGTGTTATTTTTTTATTGCCATGGTGATTACTCAATATTATATGCTAGCTGTAATGGCCTATGATAGGTACATGGCCATCTGTAACCCTTTGCTTTACAGCAGTAAAATGTCCAAAGGGGTCTGTATTCACCTGATTGCCAGTCCATATGTCTATGGGTTTCTTAGTGGCCTGATGGAAACCATGTGGACATACCGCTTGACCTTCTGTGGCTCCAACATCATTAACCACTTCTATTGTGCTGACCCACCCCTCATCCGACTCTCCTGCTCTGACACTTTCACTAAGGAAACCTCCATGTTTGTGGTAGCAGGATTTAACCTCTCCAACTCCCTCCTCATATTCTTCATCTCCTATATCTTCATTCTCATTGCCATCTTGAGGATGCATTCTGCTGAAGGCAGGCACAAAGCTTTTTCCACCTGTGGATCCCACCTGATGGCAGTGACTGTGTTTTATGGGACTCTGTTCTGCATGTATGTTAGATCTCCCGCGGATAAGTCAGTGGAACAGTTGAAAATCATTGCTGTTTTCTATACCTTCATAAGCCCTATGTTGAACCCTGTTATTTATAGTCTGAGGAATAAGGATGTGAAACAAGCTTTTCGAAAACTGATCAGAAGAAACGTGCTTTCAAAGTAAAATCACACTGTATCTTTCTTTATAAATCAAATAAAATATTTTTATAAGAACCGGATCCAAGGTTAACAACATTTATGGTAAAGTCAATTTTGAATACACCACGAGAAGCTATAATGTAATTACAAAATATAAAGGACGTGGAAAAGGAAGATTTAGAGTTGTACATGTGAGGTATGAGGTCAACAGTGTGAGGAGAGATCAATAGTGTGAGGGGAGAGGGTAATTACTCTTCCTAGTTTTGCACTGTAAAAATTATATATTCTCATAGTAAAACATTCTCTCTCTTTAGAAAAGTATAAGTAAAAAAACAAAACAAAACAAAACTCCTTTTTCCTTTCCCCGTCCTGACCTGCCAGTTTCACTTCCCAAAGTTTACCACTATTAACAGTTTCCTTAAAGAGCTCAGTTGCTAACCAAAAGATCAGTGCTCCAAATCCACCAGCCGCTTCTTGGAAATTCTATGGGGCAGTTCTACTCTGTCCTATAGGGTAGCTATGAGGCAGAACCAACTCAACAGCAATGGATTTTTTTTTGTTTGTTTGTTTAAGTTTCCAGAAATTTTATATAGATCTAGAAACAAATGTACGGGTATACATGTACACATATACACAAAATTTCTAATGCACATACTGACTTATGAGCTAATTTTTAGGGTTTATGATTCTATAGAATTTACTCTGCAGGGGCTTCTCACGATGATTTAGAAAAATGTGACAACTGCTCACTATACTTGCTGTCGCTTCTGGAAGAAGAAACTCATAAACCCATGCCTACCACCCACATACTTCTCCCCACTTGGGAGAGTCACTCTCATGACAACTTCCTATTCCCACCCCAAGAGGAAACCAGAATCAGAACTTCCTAACAATTCTTTTTAGATTCTTAACTCCTGAAATCAGCAAAGACTAGCTCTTGCATATATGCAATTCCAGAAGGAATTGTGACTTTTGTAGCATTTATCAATGCCATTCCACACTTCTAGAATCTGTGGTCCTTCATGCTTCTCTTATCTCTTCCCTATTAACCTATTTTCAGGATAGAATAGATATTCAATGTTTGGACCATAGTTGTAATTTTACCCAGAATTGTACTCTGCCGCAATTAGCTATTATTTATTTAAATCGAGAATGAAAGGTGTTGACCAGTTTGTAAGAATTTTAATGCTAAATAAAGCAAATCACAAGTTGATATTTTAAGGTGTAACATATCTGGTGACTTTGAAGCTTCATAGCATAAACAAATGTGATGAATGTCTACTGAGCATCTATACTAAGTCAAGTACTGCCCCCGGTACAGAGGAGTGGTGCTGTAGGATTGTATACTTTTGTAAAGGAGATGAAAATGTAAATAGGAAAAAAAATACAATTTTAAATGCTGTAATATAAATAGATGGAATGGTTGGTGTAGCAGAGGAAAGAGGCAATTTAATTGGAACTAAACCAAATCTGCTGCCATGGAGTCGATTCTAACTCATAGTAACTATAGGACAGAGTAGAACTGCCCCACAGGATTTCCAAGGCTGTAATCTTTATGAAAGCAAATTGCCTCATCTTTCTTCAGCAGAGCTACGGTTGGGTACAAACTGTTGACCTTTTGAGTAACGGCCAAGCTCTTAACCTCTGTGCCACCATGAAAACCAAACCCATTGCCATCGAGTATTCTGAGTCATAGTGACCCTATAGGACAGGGTAGAACTGTCCTATGGGGTTTCCAAGCCTGTAAATCTTTACAGAAGTAGACTGCCACATCTTTCTCCTGAGGAGTGGCTGGTGGCTTCAAATCGCTGAACTTCTAGGTTAGAAGCCAAGTACTTTAACCACTGTGCCGCCAGGGCTCCTAAACTGAGACTAGGATTGCGCAAAACAAGAGCTTCTTCACCTTTGCGCACCCCAAGCCCCACCTACAGCTTCTAGTACTATGTTAAATCAAACTAGGCAGTGTCTGAGCAAAGTGTTATAACTGATTAGTAATCATATATGTGGTGATACTTTCAGTTAAAAGGAAATGCCACAGAACTGTAATTAGCCAATGCCCCTGATTGATACATTTTCCTTAGCTGTATTTCAAAGCTTCCTTTCTACTTTAGAATTGATTTCTGTTCAATATTTCCTATAGAATAAGATTTGCAGATTCATTGATCGGGTATTATTCCATTACTAGTCTTTGTTATTTAAATGACTTCCTTTTGAAAATCAGGTTGTCTAGAAATTCTCTCAAAACACACAGAAAAAGATCTACTTTTGTGAGGTTTACCTCCAATTAATAGGTTGTTGGATTTCTACTTACTCCCATGTATTACTATTTAAACACACACACATATTATGCAAGGCCAGCACCCTTATTATCACAACTTTTTTGGGCTCAGGATCCATGCCTCTATCTTTACAGTTTAGTATAGTTTCTGACACCAAATAAAGACTCAATAATGGTTCCAGCACTAAAAATATACAAGTATCTCCATTTTGAAAGTGAACAGAACACCTCCATTTTAGAAAATACTCAAAAAATATCTTTGAATCCACCAACAAATGACCCTAAGATGGTAATTAGTTATTTATAAGACACTAGTACTTTCCAAGTACTGACATCAGCATTATGGAATCCATAGTTATTCCCACATACATTCAAGTTCAAGATGAAAGAGGGATTATACCAAGTGCTTTCATGAATTGACTGACTGGCTGGAATTATACCACCATCCTGTTAAGACAGTCTATTTTATTGTCTATATAGCACAATCAGGGCATATAATAAGTAAATACTCACAAAATGTTTATTAAATTAATGTATTATTTCTGTAGACCCTGACTTTAAAGTAAAATTTAAGGAATAATTCCTTCATTAATGATAAGGGGTTCTCATGAGATTTTTGGAAGAGACCCCTAAATCAAACCCTTTCTCCTCTTAAAGATAACTTTCCTGAAATCAATATTTATTGAGCAAACTGAGCAATATGATGAGGGAAGAATCTGGGAGAAAATAGAACATTTTTATTACTACCTAAGGCACAATAATTATGATAAGATATTTTATTTTTTCTCCCCACCTATCTGAAAGATCCAAACCAAACCCTTTGCCGGCGAGTCAATTCTGACTCATAGCTACTCTATAGGACAGAGTTGTACTGCCCATGGGATTTCCAAGGCTGTAATCTTTTCAGGGAGCCCTGGTGACACAGTAGTTAAGAGCTTGGCTGCTAACCAAAAGGTCGGCATTCGAATCCACCAGCTGCTCCTTGGAAACTGTATATGGGGCTGTTCTACTCTGTCCTATAGGATCACTATGAGTCATAATCAACTCGATGGCACGGTTTGGTTTTGGTTATCTAAAAGATCAGTGCCTTAATGGGTATTTCTGAAAGAAAAAATGCATTCATGTGTCCTTAAAAAAAATAATGTAATGGTGCATGGAATGGTAATGCTACAAGCCTAAGACTTTTATTCAAATATCAGATAATTTTTTTGAAGCACTGGATATCTGAAGATGGTTTAGACACATACATTCACAAAGGCAAAAGAAATGATAATGTTTACCAAAGTTCAGGTACTCTTTTAGAATATGTTGCTTCACTTAATCTTCCCAACAACACAGTGAGTTCAATATTATAATACTCATTTAAAAAATCTTTATTCCATCCTGTCTTAGGCTGGGTTCTCTAGAGAAGCAAAACCAGTAAAATGTATAAATATATACAGAGATAGATTTATATCAAGGAAACAGCTTATGCGATTGTACAGGCCAGAATGTCCCAAGTCCATGGATCAGGATAGAGGTTTCCGCTGCTTCACGTATCTGCAGGGGCTGGTGAACCCAAGATTGGCAGGAAGAAGAGCAAGGCTCTTGTTCATAGGCTGTGAAGATAGACAAATCCCAAGATCAGCAAGTAAGCTGCTGGCTCAAGTCCCAAGAACCGGAGGTTAGATGAATAGGAGGTAGCTGCAGGATTCAGAGAAGGCAAACCCCATTACGTCCACTTATATACAAATGCAGGCCATACTCTTAACGAAACTCCTTTTCAACTGATTGGCTACTCACAGAAGATCCCATCATGGGGGTGATCACATATAAACACTGAGAATCATGGCCCAGCCAAGTTGATACACAATCCTAACCATCACAATCCACCCCTTGTCAACTTGGTACCTGTACACATCTCCCCAAACCATACATAATCTCTGAATAAAGACAAAGTCATACTTGCACCTAACATGATACAACTAACACATGTACAATCAAAAACGCACTAGCTCCATTTACATCTTTTATTTTATAAGTGAAGAAAACAAAAATATTTGATGCACACGTACAAAGCGGAAATACGCATAACAATTACAGTCCTCATTTCTGCTACTGTTCACTGGTATCTGGAACTACCTTGATGTTCATCAGTAAATGCTTCAATTCCTCTTCACTTTCAGCAAGCAAGGTTGTATCATCTGCATATCGCAGGTTATTAATGAGTCTTCCTCCCATCCTGATGCCCCTTTCTTCTTCATATAGTCCAGCTTCTCGGATTGTTTGTTCAGTATACAGATTGAATAAGTATGGAGAAAGGTTACAACCATGACACCCATGTTTCCTGAATTTAAACCAGGCAGTATCCCCTTGTTCTGTTCGAATGACTACCTCTTGATCTACATACAGTTTACTCATGAGCACAATTAAGCTTTCTGGAATTTCCATTCTTTGCAATACTATCCATAATTTGTTATGATCCACATAGTCGAATGTCTTTGCATAGTCAATAAAACACAGGTAAACATCTTTCTGGTATTCTCTGCTTTCAGCCAGCATCCATCTGGCTCAGCTACTAAATGAAAAGTCGGTGGTCGAACTGACCAGCCACTCCAAGGGGGAAAGATGTGGCAGTCTGCTACCATAAAGATTACAGACTTGGAAACCTTACAGAGTCATTATGAGTCAAAATTTGTCTCAATGGTAATTGGTTTGGTTTTTGGATTTAGAGATTATGATATTGGCTTTATAAGGTAATGAAAATTAGAAAACATTTATATAAACCACATTGAGGGAATTCCAAATGTGTACAATTTTTTTCATGTATAATTTGCTTTTATTTCTGTAAACTGAATTCATCTGGAAATGTTCAGAATAAATCAGACCAGAGGGAAGGAATTTAACTTTCTGAGACTGACCGGTTGTCCAGCATCACAGCTTGTCTTCTTTGTCTTGTTTTTAATAATTTGTTTTCTTTTTCTTGTGGGAACTTTGGGCCTAACCTTGCAGATCACACCTTCATACTGTCTCCTCACCAATTTGCCAATCCCACAAATAGTGGTTCGTTTTTGATTGAGAAGACCACTTCCTTCGCCAATTTGTTTGAGCAATATAACCTGGTCACATTCCTGTTAGCTCAATATTTTGTTCCTGCTGGAGTCTTTGACAATTACATCTACGTGGTCAGATGCCTTCCGTTTAATTACAATATTGGATTCAAAGTGCTGCAAATTTATATGTTTACCATTGCCAATACATGTGGTTTCATATAGGCTGATTGATTTATCATTACAGTTGTTTTCTCCAGAGCTGGCAACTTGGAACATCATCCTGTTTTGCCACCTTGTGGGTACCATGTGAAACCAAATTGTATTTGGCCACAGACTTCCAGAATGTGCTTAGGAGTATATATGTGTCCTGGGTTTACATTTTAACCAAGAATTTGGAAACTTTGTGCTTTTGAGTTCTATCTTATAAATTTGGCTAGATTTTTAGGTAGACGACATGCTCATGGAGCCCTGGCGATGCAGTAGCTTAAGACCTTGGCTGCTAACCAAAAGGTTGGCAGTTTGAATCCAGCAGCTGCTCCTTGGAAACCATATGGGGCAGTTCTACTCTGTCCTACAGGGTCGCTATGAGTTGGAATCAACTCAATGGCAATGGGTTTGGTCTTTTTTTTGTACAAGCTAATGGCAATGTATGCTTGTTGAAGGTATGAGTAGCAATATTAAAATAGTTTCTATCTTATATGTTTGTGACCTTTATTTTGAACCTTTAAATAAATAGAAAGAAAAAGAATGTAATATCCAATAATATGAGAAAATTCAAAGTTGAATTGCAACACAAAACTCGTTTTTTGTCATACGTAAGTATGAATACTTTACCATGTAAATAATTTGAAAGGCTCATATTTATGTGTTTTTTTAATAGAATACTATAAACAATTTTTTGCTTGATTTTCTTCAGAGAAGATGATGATTTCTTAATTTGAACAACAGAGTACAATCTTGTTCTGTAAATTTTCAAGGAATGTCCAATCAAGGGTCAAGAACAATATCTAAGTTGATGATGTAATGCACATCTTTGTCTAAAAAGTATATTTAATTGAAACCTTGGATTTTCTGTTTATAAATCTTTTGTCTCACATCCCATATGTAGCAGTTTAATAGTGATTTCTTGTTGAGTTAATTCCCTTGAACTTTAAAGAGCACTTTAGAAATGGTATAATGATCTGATTTTTGTGACTCTTAGAAAGTCAGAATGTATGTGAAAGTACTCATTGTTTCGGAAATTGCAGTCTATTTAAAATCATTATTTATCCTTATGTTCTTGGGTTGGAGGATACATTAGAATACAGTGGATTCTCCCTAGAAGACTTACCCTATTTAACGGTCTTAATGGTAGCCTATTTCACCTGGAAAGACCATGTTATGGACAAATTAGCTCTTGCTTAACACTTCCACTCCTGGGAACATTTTCATATGTTTATGATCACATGTTTGATTAATTCAACTAAACACATAGTTAATGAGATCCACTAAAGACAAGGTATCATGGATTTTAAAGATCAGTAAATGGTTCCTCTTTTCTAGCAAGAGTAATGTCTAGTCAGGGAGAAACACCCAAAACTAATTTTACCATAAGACTTGCTAAGATAAATGAAATAGTTAAAGAATTTTTAAAATGTGTTTTGTGGGCATATAGGAAGAAAAAATTAATTCTGATTAAGGATTTTAGTGCAGGTCTACCAGAGCAAGTGATCATTAAGCAGGGCTTTGAAAGTTGGGTAGGAAGTTCAAAGAGTACAGGATGGAAGCAAAGACACTTCTTAAAGAGAGAATCAATGGATCAAAGGGAAATAGGTTGGATAAGAATATGAGTGGTGGGGAGGTTGAATACTAAACTCTACCAGTTGAGGAGAATAAGAAACATCTAGCTAAGGTATTTAGACTTAATTTTGTGTAAATAGGAAACCATCAGTATGTTTTAACCTGAGGAATGCAATTAAGGGAGTATGTTTTCTAGTCATTTTTCAGCACATGCCTGGGAGAGAAGGATCCTTAGAAGGACAACAACCCTGTTTTAACCAAGGGAGGCAGTAACAGAATGACTGGCAGCCATTATCAATCCAATAAAGAGGAATCTCCTTCCCAGGCTATTTATCCTCCTGCTCAAGATTTCTGAACTGACTTTAAGAGAACCATATGAACTGGTTATTTACCTGTTTCTACTTTTCTGCTACCTTTATAGTGCCATGTTTCTTTATAGGTTCAGTGTTATGCTACCCGATTCCCTGCTAACAAAGTCCCAAAGTGCATGAAGATAAATCTCCCTTAAGCTCCCTAATAGCTGATCACAAGTTGAGTTCCACTAAAGTCTCAGGAAAAAAAAGAAAATATATATATACAGTATCACTTGAACTTCCCATAAGCTATCTAGATATATGTTTTCCCACTTTTACTTGGATTATGATATTGAAAGTGTAAACTATTTGAACTGGAAGTGGCCTAAGATATTTTAGTCCACACATATATTTTAAGGATGAAGCTAAAATAGAGTGACTTGCTTAATTAAAAATAATAGACTAGCCTGTCAAAGAATTAGTGGAACTGAGCCCACTTTGCTTGTTTCTATCTCCAGTTAAATGTTGTAACAAATTCATTAGATACCACTTGCATAAATCTAGAAAGCACCAAAAATTTTGATTCATTGCGGTAGCTGTTTAATCATGAAATGAAATGAACTAACTATGAGGGAAGTTAGATATGTTAGTGGCTAAAGAAAGGAGCTTCAGAGTCAGATCTACTTTCTCTTTTTAGTCAGGTCACTGAATTGCTCTGTGACTTTGGGAAAGTTGATCAGTCTCTCTAAGTCTCCGTTCCTTTAACTGTAAAATGATTTTATGAATATTTACCTCAGATACTTTTTATTAATACCTCATAAAATTATGTGTAAGCAATTGGTCAGTATTAGAGTTTAAAGAGTTAGTTACTTTACTAATCAGATATATTAATTACACTAACTGCCCGTGGAAGCAGCAGTTAAGAAGTCAGATGACTCATTGTATTGGGCAAATCTGCTGCAAGATAACTCTTTAAAGTGTTAAAAAGCAAAAATGTCACTTTAAGGACTAAGGTGTGTGCCTGACCCAAGCCATGGTGTTTCCAATAGCCTCATATGCTTGTAAAAGTTGGACAATGAATAAAGAATACCTAAGAAGAATAGTGAAGAATATTGAATATACTATGGACTGCCAGAAGAATAAACAAATCTGTCTTAGAAGAAGTATAGCCAGAATGTTCCTTAGAAGCAAGGATGGCAAGACATCATCTCATGTACTTTGGACATGTTATCAGGAGGGACCAGTCCCTGGAGAAGGACACCATGCTTGGTAAAGTACAGGGTCAGCGAAAAAGAGGAAGACTCTCAATGAGATAGATTGACACAGTGGCTACAATAATGGTCTCAAACATAGCAAAGATTTTGCGGATGGCACAGGACCAGGCAATGTTTAATTCTATTGTACATAGGGTAGCTATTATTTGGAATTGACCCGATGGCACCTAACAACAACCACCACCACCACACCAAGAAGTTCAATAAACATATAAAATATAAAATAACCTAGGAAAATAAAAAATTGTAGACATTATCTAAATCATTTGCATAATTTTGGTTCCCCAATTGCTTTCATTTGCTCTTTGCCTTTTAATAAACAAATCAAAACAACATAAAACATATGATCAAAAAGAGCTTAAAATACCCCACAAGCTTTCTGAAGGAGAGTATGCTCACAATAATGATGCCATGTGGAAGGTTATGCTCTTGCTGCATTGGCAGCCAGGTAAAATGAGTGAGTGGTGAGATTTCTTTAGAAAGTGGCCCATTCTGTTGTATAATGGAGGTGGTGAAGGAGAAGGATGCCCAGCAATGCATGACAAGCAGTAGATATGGTCATTACCAAGAAGGAAGAAGACACAGGAGAGATGCTAAGCCATTGCCAAACTCCTGTGTTAGAAGTCCCTCGGATGTCTTCTAATTGGCAGCATAGATTGCTTCATCTAATTTTTTTTTTTTTTTTAAGAAATGCCATAGGGAAATGAAATCAGCCTTATAAATAAAAGCACACATTTCCTTCAAATATTATTTCTGAAGGCCTGTTGATCTTTCTACTTCTTTATAGGTTTTGTTGTTACTGTCTATTATGACTCATAGAGACCCAATAGGACAGAATGGAACCGCCCTGTAGGATTTCCAAGACTGTAATTTTTATGGAAGCAGACTGCATCTTTCTCCTGCAGAACTGTTGGTGGATTTGAAACACCGACCTTTCAGTTAGCAGTCAGCGCTTAACCACGGTGCCACCAGGGCTCTTCCTCTTTATAGGTAGGGATGTTTATTCTCTGTGTGTTAGGAACCAGCGAAAGTGTTATTATTAATACATGTGATCTAATTTCTCATTTGGTAGGAATGTATAGTATTAGACATAATTCCATGACTGCACAGGAAAGAGTTTGATTGGTTTTATGAGAACTACCAAGGCTCATAATATTAGAATTTTTATTTCTTCTAAAGATTAAACAAAGAGGAAAAAGAAACAAAAATTTCCTGGGATGGTTTTATGCATCTCCCCCATGTTTAGAACTTTGCATACATTACAACTTTTAATCCTCAAAGAAACCCCAGCAACAGCATTTTACAGGTAAGAAAACTGAGGCTCAGAAAGGTTGAGTAAATTCCCTGAAGTTATAGATCTAATATATAGCACAGCTGGAATTTTTTAAGTCAAATTTGCCAAGTTCCAAAACCCGTGCGTTGATTTTGTGACATGAATACCAGCACTGAGAATACCGGAAACAGTTTAGCACACATTCATTTTTAAAGTTTTGAAAGTTTTGGAAAGCACAAAGACATCTTGGTACACACCTTTCTAGGGAAGAGGGGATATAAGGATAAGGAATGAACACATAGCAAGGTAAAACATGATATTTCAGTGTTTTCCAGCAGGAGGTAAGGAAAAGGTGGTGAGATCTACTTTTTCCAAATGTATATATGGAGTACTTGGTGGTGCAAATGGGTAATGTTTGCCTGGTAACTGAAAAGTTGGAAGTTCAAGTCCACCCAGAGTGTCTCAGAGGAAAGACCTGGTGATCTACTTTGGAAAAATTAGTCATTGAAAAACCCTATGGTGCACAGTTCTACTCTGACACTCAGGGGGTTGCCATGAGTAATAGTCGGCTGGAGAGCGACTACATATATACATATATATATATATATAAGGACCTATAACTATGTAGACCTATCCTTCTGTGGCCCCAATAATACACACACACACTCACACACAGAAATTATATATATATATACACACACACACACAAATAGAGAGATACCAATTCATCATCCTTCTAAGGATGATAGCTCCTATTATGTGAAAGATCTTCAGTTTTGCAGAACACGTTAGAATGTTCACTAGGCAAAGATGAACTACAGTTGAGCTTAAGAGTATGAGCCAAGAACTGTTCTGACTAATATGGAGAAAAACATGGATTTATTGAGGTCATTTGAGGAGAAAAGAGCAGAGGTGAGAAATAGGAGGAGGGAAGAAAATAGAGAGAGATGCTATGAAGGTGGAAATTGGGAGCTGTAAAACAGCCAGTGAAAAATCCTCTGTGGTTGGAGTGCAGATGAGGGATTTAAAAAAATAAATATGTCTAATGTCTAAATTGCAATTTTTCTTTTTTTTTGCAATACACCTCTTTCACCTGTCTTCCATAGAGTTGTCATGCGTGTGTGTGTGTGTGTGTGTGTGTGTGTGTGTTTGTGTATTTGAGAATATTTTGGGTTTCTTAATGGCATGGCGCCCTGGAGGTGCAGTGGTTAAGAGCTCAGCTGCTAGCCAAAAGGTCGAGAGTCCAAATCCACCAGCCGCTTCTTGGAAACCTTTTAGAGCAGTTCTACTGTCCTATAGGGTTGCTAGGAGTTGATTCTATTTGATGGAAATGGGTTTGGTTTTTCTGTTTGTTTGTTTTTATGGCATGGAATGGGTGAAAAGGAGGTTCAAGGCAATTTTAAGGTTTCCAGAGTCTGACATATGGGTTAACTAAGCATTATCGTAACAATTTTTAAGTCATAGCACAATCCTTGGGCATAACCCCTGACAGGTTAATTAATAATCATCACTGTATTCAGTTTTATCTTATTTGTATAGCTGTCAACTCTATAGTAATATTGAACACTGATCCTGTAGTGTAAGTATTAGCTGAATAATGAGTTCAATTTTGTGAGGGCAAAACAAAATAATAGTCACTTAAACAAATTAGAAGTTTAATTCTCATTTATGTAAAATTCTGAGCTGGCATATCATTTCACCTCTGCAGAGATTTTAGGAGCTCTGATTTACTCATTCTTATTTTTATGCCATCCCTAAAGAGTTGATCTTATTCAAATGATCTAGGATGGCTCAGTACCACATCCTTATTCCAGCTAATGGGCAGGCAGAAAGAGGAAGAGGAGAGTAAGCACACTTTATAAACAGATGTATGAAAATTGCACACTTCTCTTTTCATCATATTTCCTTGGACACATCCTACTCTTTGTCTTTAGAAAGCCTAGCTTGAGAACAAAGACAGAAGAAGTTGGTGTGGTTGTTTTTGTTTTCTTTGGCCTTGCTTTTTTTTTTTTAAGCCCTGGTGGGGCAGTGGTTAAGAGATATGGCTGTTAACCAAAAAGTAGTCAAAGAATCCACCAGTTACTCTTTGGAAACCCTGTGGGGCAGTTCTACTCTGCCCTGTGGGGTCGCTATGAGTCAGAATTGACTCGATGACAATGGGTTTGGTTTTTTTTGGTTTTTGCTTTGTCTTTTTTAGAGCTATTCCATTAAGACCAAGTCTGGATATCAAGAGCTAGCACTACCCTGGCTATATGGGAGATGTCAGCTTCCAACCCAGGCTCTGTCAAATTCCAGTGTATGGCCCTAGACCATCATTCCACTCTTCAATCTCAGTTTTCACAACTGTAGGTTGACATGCTGGCCTATATCATCTCTATGCTATAGTTCAGGTCTGATGCTCTGAAAGATTAAATTCTCCAAAGTTTATTGAATTAATTTGTAAAAAACTTAGAAGATTTTGAAAGCTTTCTTGCATATATACTGGTTTCTGTTCATGTTCAGATATTCAACTTTTCAAAGAATTCTATTTTCTTCCATATTTTTTCCAAAGTAGCAGTTGGTCACTCTAAAATAAGAAGTACTGATTTCACGATATCTTACAAAGAATAAATTAAGATATATCTTTTAATTTATTACTTAGTGCCCACATTCAAGAAAACCTAAGGGATTTTATCTGCCGTGGCCTGGAAGAGATAATTGTTACTAGGAAAAGAACCTCTGGTACAATCTGCTCTACTTTACTCAAGTTTTCTGGTAAATTCATTTAGGTAAGTGATAGGTATTTGTTTGCTTATTGGCACTCAGTGGTAAAATTTGTGGGAAAAGAAAAAAGGTTGGTTTCATGTTCTGAAGTGAAATTGAGAAAATAAATAAATTATATGAGGAAATGGATAGGAAATATAATGCTGGAAACTAAAAACAAATAAGGGGGAAAGACAGATAAGAGGACGATTAGAAAATAAAAAAACCTGAAGCTGAGTAGTGACAGAGACTCAGCAGCAGGTTTAACTGAGTTTGCTAAACTTTAATTAGGTTCCATTTTTATTAAGGGGCCCTGGTGGTGCAGTGGTTAAGCGTTTGGCTGCTAACCAAAAGGCTGGAGTTTGAATCCACCAGCTACTCCTTGGAAACCCTGCGGAGTAGTTTTACTCTGTCTTATAGGGTAGCTATGAGTTGGAATTGACTTGATGGCAATGGGTTTTGGATTTTTATTAAACCACTATTTCTAGTGTCTCCTGAGGAAAAATTACATTTATATAAAAGGAAAGGAAAAAAATGCATAGAAGAAAAACAAAACAATATTCTAAGAAAATATGAAAACATTTACCATTTAAAAAATTTCTGTACAGGTTCAGAGTTCTCATTTCTCATCCAAGAAAATTATGAGAAGAAGCTTCACTTCAGTGAGTGAGTTCATTCTTCAGGGACTGACCAGTCGCCTGGAATTACAGATTCTCTTCTTCCTGCTGTTTCTGGCCATTTACATGGTCACAGTGGAAGGGAATCTAGGCATGATTATACTCATCCAGGTGAACACCCGGCTCCACACACCCATGTACTTTTTCCTGAGTCACTTATCCTTCGTAGATCTGTGCTTCTCCACCAGTGTGACTCCAAAGATGCTGGAGACTTTCCTCTCAAAGAAAAAAACCATTTCCTATCCTGCTTGTCTGCTGCAGCGTTACTTCTTCATCGCCTTGGTCCACGTAGAGATCTATGTCCTGGCCTTGATGGCCTTTGACCGGTACATGGCCATCTGCGACCCTCTACTTTATGGCAGCAAAATGTCCAAAAGTGTCTGCACACCCCTCATCATGGTGCCTTATGTGTATGGAGCTCTCACTGGCCTGATGGAGACCATGAGGACCTACAACCTGGCCTTCTGTGGCCCCAATGAGATGAATCACTTCTACTGTGGTGACCCTCCGCTGATGAAGCTGGCTTGTTCTGACACCTACAACAAAGAGCTATCCATGTTTGTTGTGGCTGGTTTCAACTTCAGCTATTCTCTCCTCATCATCCTCATCTCTTACATCTACATATTTTCAGCCACTTTGAGGATTCGATCTACAGCGGGTACGCGCAAAGCTTTCTCTACCTGTGGTTCCCATCTGACAGCCATTACCATTTTCTGTGCAGCTCTTTTCTTTATGCATCTCAGACCTCCCTCAGAAGAATCTGTGTAACAGGGAAAAATGATGGCTGTGTTTTATACCACAGTGATCCCCATGTTGAATCCCATGATCTACAGTCTGAAGAACAAAGATGTGACAGAAGTGTTAACTAAAGAACTGTTCAGAAGAAAATAAACTTCAGTGCTCCTATTGGCTAGGTGTTTTTTATTTGCTTTTTTAAAAAAAATTTATATGTCTTATGAATTAGTCTTAGGGCTTAATCCAAAAATAATTTGTCCAAACCTGGATGCTTGCCTTCATGCGACAGGGACGAGAATAAGTCGTTATATTTCTACTCATTCCATTCAATGCTGATGCTAGATGGAATTACATTTTTATCTTTTTGGAAAAAATATTGTCATTACATGAAGTCATGTTTTATTATTATTTGCCACTTAATAGAAACTGGAGTGTAATAGTACCAGTTGTATTTTGTAAGGAGTGATTTTGTTTCTGCAAACAAGTCTCTTAGTATTTCACTTAGGATAAAGACAAAACATTGTAATGTAGTCAATCACATTCTGTGTGGCTTGATCTCTGGGTATCTCTCCAACATCTCCTAAAACATTCTCCAGTAGCTATCTGTACTCCAGTCTCCCTGGCCTCTTATACTCCCTTAACATGGGACATTATTTTTCTTTTGGGTTTCACATTTGTTCTTCCCTCTGCTCAGAATGTTTTTCCTCATCTTTTATATATCGTAGAAAATTTTCTGAGTTAACTCACATGATATTGTTATAATTATTATGTAATCTCATAACTCCATGTGTCACTATCTTTGGAAGCTCATCCCAGCTGCAACTTTACATTCATGAGGCTTCTGATTAGTCTCTCACATCCTCAGCTTGTATATTTCATGAGAACAGAGCTCACATCTGCTTTTGCTCACTTCCTTCCAGAAATAAGCATAGTGATTAAAAGAAATAGTTCATCTCTATTAATCAGTTGAATAAAGGGATAAATTAATGTTCTCTTTACATTATATTAATGTTGCTATTTTGAATTTTTATTATAAGATTGTTTGATTTATAAGTTTGTTTTAGTTTTATAATAATAGTTTAAAATATATAGTTATGTTTTGAAATATGTTTATATGGACATATATGAGGTACCCTGGTGGCACAGTGGTTAAGTGCTTAGCTGCTAACCAAAAGGTGGGCAGTTTGAACCTACCAGCGGCTCCACAGGACAGTAATGTAGTCTGCTTCTGTAAAGATCCACAGCCTTGGAAACCCTATGGGACAGTTCTATTCTGTCCTATAGGGTCGCTATGAGTCAGAAATGACTGAATAACAATGGGATTTGGTTTTGGTACATATACAAAATCATATTAATAATAATTAAAATATGACTTGGAGGGGGTGTGCCATCATTAATTTTTATTTCAAAGGACCTAAGACTTTCATTTCCAGCAACATGGCACACTACATATATATTAAAAATAATTGACTAATAAAGACAAAAATATACAGTTCATAATACAGATTTAAAAATTTTTTAAATGTATATCTTAGCTTTCAGGAAAGTGATGGAAATTCACAGAGTTCAAAATGGGTTGACAGTAGAATTAGGGGTGGTAAGTGGGAGCAAGAGCCAACAGCAATCCTAAGGGTAACCTAGAGCCTCAGAGATAATCATCTGCATGGGAGATGGGTTACCAGTGATGAGCTGTGCACAGGGTGAGCAGTTGGAACAGAGATGCCACGTGAAGTTAGAATTGCTGAAGAGCTACAACCTCCAGAGTCAACAAAAATGGAGCTGGTCTATCTAGCCTTTGATTCCTGGAGAAGTTAAAAATTTTATTTTACTAAAAAAAACTAGAGTTAGTGCTGCCATAAGGCCCAACAATTCCACTCCTACATATATACCCTAGAGATCTAATAGAAGTGACATGAACAGATTTCATTGCAGAACTATTCTCAATAGCAAAAAAATGGAAGCAACATAAGTGTCCACCAATGGATGAATGGAGAAGCAAAATGTGGTATGTACATACAACGGAATACTACTCAGCAATAAAGAAAAATGTGTTCCCAAAACATCTTACAATGTGGATGAATCTGGAGGACATTATTAAGTGAATTAAGGCAATCACAAAAAACAAATATTGTATTTCTCACTTTTATGAAATTACATGAATAGGTAAATATAGTGGTTACCAGGGTTGGGGGTGGGGAAAGTGGGAGTGGAGAAATACTCTCTAGGTAATAGTCACTTTTTTTTTAATAGAAATGGGAGAAAGATGGAAGTGAATATGGGTGAAGCTTCCAGAGCATGACTGATGTAACTGATGACAATAAGCTGTACATAGGGAAAAGTGATGAATGAACAAATGCTAGGTTTTGCAATAATAACAACGACCAAAAATATAGAAGGGGGAGTAGAGATGATGATACTAATTAGACATAGCTTATCACCTCATAGGATTGGTTCTTTTGGCTTAGGGGCTCAGGGCCATGCTCTTGTGGGACAATCCAGTTAATAGACATAATATGGTTTAAAGCTTATATTCTACCTCCCAGTATGGTGAGTAGTGTCTGGCATTTTAGAAGCTTACAAGTAGCGATGTAAGATACAACTATTGTTTTTTCATTATCTGGATCAAAAGAAAAAGAAGGAAACCCAAGAATCAGAGAAGGAATTGAACTACAGGACTGTCTACATGGACCACTGCCTCCTTCACCATGAGACCAGAACTAGATAGAGCCTGGCTATCACTAATGAACGTTCTGATCAGTAAACACAGTAGATGAATTCTGATAAAAAGAGATAAAAATGTGGAACAGAACTACAAATTCTCAAAGAATTCAGACTTACTAGACCAGATGTGGCTGGAGGAGCCCCTGAGCCTATGACCCTGAGTTACTCTTCAAACCTTGAGTTGACATTATCCTTGGAGTCATCTTTAAACAAAGTAATAGTTTAACCCGAAGACTAAAGATTGTCACCCTTGCGTGCTGCATTAAAAAAAAAAAAAAATCTATAAAAGGCTGAAGGGTCAATAGCTATTTTAAAGAATAGATGAGAAGGTTGAGGGGCAAGGAGATTAAATAAACAGAAGTGAAATAACTAGAACAGAAATTAAGAGAATGTTGACAAAATATGAAGAATGTAACCAGTGTAACTGATCATTATGTCTAGAAACTGTGTAATGAGAACAGATTTTGCTATGTATATTTTCACCAAAAGTAAAATTAAATTATAAATCTTATTTTAAAATTCATGACAATAGGCTAATGTTCATGTCAATTGGAGGTTTAGATTTAGAATGTTTTAATGGACTATAAAATTGCAAACCGAAAAATGAATTTAAAGAAGATCTGGATAGGAAGCTGTCTCAGGGGACTGGCACAAGCAAACACAAGTATGTGTCAGAGGAATGAATAATCAACCACTCAGGGCTCAGTGAATTTTCACAGTTAAAGTTCTGGTTTATATAAAATTTAAGGAAAATAAGAAAATTCAAACACATACGCACACATAAGTGAAATGTATGATCATGAGAAATTCAAAGACAACAGAAAACTTAAAAACAGCTAGAGAAAAATGATACATTACCTCCAAATAGCAATAGTAAGATGAGCAGCTGACTTCTTAAGAGAAATAATGGAGGCCATAAACAAACATGATCTTTAAGGTGTTAAAAAAAACAAAAACAAAAACAAAAACAAAAAAAACAAACTGCCAACCTACGGTGTTTGTCTAGGGAATACTTTCAAAAGTAAAAGCCAAATAGAAATATTTCCTGAAAAGCAAGAACTAGGAGAATTTGATACCAGCGGACCCAAAATAAGAAAATAAGCAAAGAAACAAATAAAACACTGAATGGCATTCTTCAGGTGGACTCAGATACACACGTACTTGATCACTTAAGTTATGAGAAAGACACTGAAATGAATTGGGAGATTAAGATCTTTTCAATAAACATTCTTGGATCAATAGTATATCCATGTGGAGTTAATACATCGTCACTCACTAATCACACCATGCACAAGTATCAACTTCTGTTTGATTAAAATACCTAATGTCAAAGATAACACAATGAAGCTACTAGAATGAAGTGTAAAATAATATATTCATAACTTTGAGATAGCAAATATCTCTAAACCAAACACAGAAATTATGATGTATTGGACTGCTTTCAAATTAGGAAAAGTCATTATCAAAAGGCAACATTAAAAGAATGGAAAGGGAAGGTACAGATTGGGAGAAGATAACATTGCTACACACATCTGATAAAAGTCTCATATCCAGAATATTTTATGTAAAACTTCTATGAGTAAATAAAGAAGCCAGATAACTTAGCAAACGGTATGAACAGGCACCTCTGTAATAATGGCATGGGGGCGGTGTCTGATCTCCTCTCTCTTCACAAGGGGGAAGGAGAATTAAGATCAATAGCCCAAGGCTGATTCCTATGAGGCAGAGGTCAGACACACTTCCTCTCTCTGCCATCTTTACCAATTCTGATACCAACCATCCCTCCTGTGGCACTCTCTGCATCTCTGCTGGGTTTGATAATTCATTGCAATGGCCACACAGAACTCATAGACAATACTCATGATTATGGAGTTTATTAGGGAAGTAATGGGTTACAATTCAGGCTCAGGAACACTCAGGATACAGTTCTTCCATCAGGACAGCTTCTTTTCAGCCATGCTCGCAGGCACAGCTCTGTCTGGCCCTAGGCCTCTGCCCTGCAGAGGAAAGTGTTACAAAGCTCTTTTAGTCCCTGCCAATAAGTGTCTGGAGGCACCCCACTCTACCAGTAAGCCGTGACCCAAAGACACTCAGCTTTCTCCCTCTGTAGGCCAAGAAGCCCACTGTGTGGTCTCCTGCTGGTCTCTCCTGCCACAGCTTCTCACTGTCTTCAGGGTTACAGCTTAATCTCTGTCTCCTGGGTCCAGGAGATTTTCAACTGAGGAATCCCGGGCCCAAAGGTTGGGCTCTCCACACCTGGCTGTTCTTCTTTGGTGGTGGTAGGATAGTCTCTTTCTTGCCTCTGGAATGGCTCACCACAAGCCCAGCAGGATGGCAAAAACTAACCAATCCGTTTAATGGGTCACAATTACCCTATCTGAACAGTCCACCCAATCGCCTGGCTGGGAGTTACATGACCATCACAAGAAAGGCCACACAAAAGGGATCCATTGCACTGCAACTGCACAAAGAATATTCAAAGAAGTAAATAAACTTAAGACAATGTGTTCAACTTCAGTGTTCACTAGGGGAATGCAAGTTACAATTACATTGAGGTATTATTACCTATGCACACATTCCAGAATGACAGAAACAAAAATAACACTGATAACATTAAGTATTAATGAGAAAATAGAATAATGGAAACTCTCATATAATGCTGGTGGAAATATAAATAGATATAACCAGTGTGGAAAACTAGTTGGCAGTATTTACTTCAGCTGAACATAAACATACTCTGTAAACAAGTAATTCCAGACAGTATGTTCTAACAAGCAGAAATGCATAAAATAAAATCATAAAGACATATACACAGGATTTTTTTTTTTTTTTTGGTTTTTAGTAATAGCCAAATCTGGAAGTAGCCTAAATATCTATCAACAGCAGTAAGGACATATAAATTTTGGTAGAGTCCTGCAATGTAATACTATACAGCAAAGAGAGTGAAACGATGTTTTCTATACTCCTCACGTTCTTCAAACGGTGAATGACTGAACATTAAAAAAAAAAAAGGGCTATATGTTTCCAATTAGATAAAACGCAGAAAGAGACAAAATTAAGTAATTTATTGGTGCAAATAGTTATTGTACTTGGCTGCTAATGGACAGAATGGAGGTTCAAGCCCATCTAAAAATGCCTCAGAAGAAAGGCCTGGCAGATTTACTTCCAGAAAAATTAGCCACTGGAAACCCTATATGGAGCACAGTTCTGCTCTGTCACGTGGCATCATCATGAGTCAAAGTAGACTTGATGGCAACTGATTATACTGTTACAAGCTAGGATATGGTTAATTTGAGGTGTAATGACTGGGGAATGGCATGAGGAAGTCTTCTGGAATGCTGTTAATGTTCTACTGTTGGACTTAGGGGCTGGTTACACAAATATTTTCACTTTGCAAACATTTATGGTGTTTTACACTTATGATTCATGCACATTTTCTATATAAATATTAGACTTCAATATAAAGATTGCTTAAAATTAATAAATAATATTATCCTTCAAACCACAAAAGATTCATTCCAATATAAATACATTATATCTTGAAGGAGTTAGGAAATGTAACTTCCTAGGAGGAGGAAATATAATTTTGATACAAAGTGTTACAAGAGTGTTGAAGAAACAACACCCAAGAGTGGATTAAGCTGCAATTACAGTGGTTAGGATAATGCAATCTGAGAGTCCATTGCAGACATCAGTGTTACCATATGATTCTCTCAACACAGGAGAAGAAATGTATTGAGACCGACAAGGAGAAAACCCCTACCCAGTGGTTGGCTCCCATTTAAATCTTTTTTTTTTTTTTTCCAATTGTCATTCCTCCAGAGACCTCATCCAGTAAAAATGATTTTCTCACAAAGTAATTGCTGAGTCTTCACGTATTTGCGAAATGCCTTAGGGAAAGGAATCTGCATATAAATTCTCCCTTAGTTATTCACCTGAGGAGCCATTATTCTTGGTAAGGACTGCTCTTCCTTCATATGTAGGTAGGTTTCTTTATTCTGCATATGTTCATAACCATTAAAACATTATTTACTTATGTAATCTTATGTATTGTCAGAATTGGATTGGATGAGATGATTAAATGACTAGACAGGAAGACGAATGCCAATTACAAGAAAGTGTAGACATTTAGTATCTAAATGATTGTTACTTAGAAAAGTGATGAAGGATCCCAGAGCATACAAAATATATGAAATCGTATGCTCTGGAATCTCTCACTTAATATAAATGATAGTTAACATTTATTAAAGGCTTAGTACATGTCAGGCACAGTGCTATACATATTGCACAATTTATTTTTGTGTAATTCCCAAAATCACCCTGTGGGGTAGTACTTTCAATAATTCCATTTTGCAGTAGAAGAAACTTAAGGCCAGAACTCTTAAGACACGTGTTCCAGATTATTCATATCGGAAAGGCTGAAGCCAGATGATGAATCCCACAGATTGACACCATAGCCTTTCTCACCAGTACACTCCACTATCCATAACAGAATTTCATTCTGCACCAAACCTGAGAAAACAAAGTTATTAACAGTATCCACAAGGGAGAGAATACCATCAGGTTGGTTTGAAAGTCAAATAACTGAATATGTATATAGAACTTAGATTGCCATTTGGCATATAAGACACTATGTCAAGTGCTTGTTAAAATTAGTGGTAAAGCTGAAATTCAGCATAAGGAATTCAGGGTGTAGAACAGTACTTGAGAAATGTCCAACTACAGAGTCCATGAATTGATTTTGTGCTAAGACTACTGGAGTTTTATTGAAACATTAATATATTTTGTTTGCTCTAATCCTAACATTTAAGAATGCCCCATAGTAGGTTACATGGGTGTAAGTATTTCTACTAACAGATGTGTTTGTGCATTTAAGATACAGTGTATTTTTCTGAATATAAATTCTATCTAAAAAAAGTAAACAAACAAGCTAAAAAGTGATGGGAGATTGACATGTAAAAATGGACGAGGCAACATCATTACTATGATTAAATTGAGAAAAACCAGATTTAACTTGATCACAAACTAAACTTTTGTTTGGTCATTCATATTTAAAAAATAGTTTTCTCTCACAGGATACTCTGAGTGAGTATAGATGATCCATATATAGAAAAATAAGCATGCACGTTTCAGTTAATATCAATATTGTTAGCCTTTTTTTTCTTTGTTGCAAACAACAGTAGTCAGCTCTGGCTATCCTAAGCAAAAAGTAACTGTTCTGGAAGGATGCTGTGATCTCCCAAGTCCTAGAAAACAGCATCCCATGGAGGTCTGGAACCCAGGAACCTGGAACCACACAGGACCAGTGTTCTTTTGCAGGATCAGTCTGGCCTTTAAGCCCCCACTGTGATCAGTCTGATGCAAAAATGTTTTGTTCACCTTGAATCACCCATTTACTGAGTTAAGATAACCAGGGACAAGCCTGTGATCCCTGCATACTCCTGTCTGAACCCAGGATCTGACATCTCAGAAGTCATAATGGAAAAGAGAAGTGTATGGCCAAGACTAGAGAATTTCCATTACTTTTCTACTCCATATCAAAACCAAACTCACTGCCATTCAGTTGATTGTGACTCATAGTGACCCTATAGCTCTACTCCATGACATAGGAAATTCCCTTCAAAAGAATGCTAATGGCGGGATAATTTAAATGTTGAGCAACTCTCACAACACAAATATTTTAAAATTCTTCCAAATAATACAAAAACAACAAAGAATCCTCCACACTGGCAAGACCCTATTCCAATGAGTCTGGACCAAAAAAAAAAAAAAAACAAATAAACAAACCCATTGCCGTCGAGTTGATTCAGACTCATAGCAATCCTATAGGACAGAATAGAACTGCCTCATAGGGTTTCCAAGGAGTGGCTGGTGGATTTGAACTGCCTTTCTTTTGGTTAGCAGTCAAACTCTTAACCACTGCACCACCAGGGCTCTAAATCATCAAACTAGCCCAGGTTTATTACTGAGAATTCTCCACTAGGGAATTGGTTGGGTGAAAGTTATTGAAAAAAAAAAAAAAAAAGGCAATGGAGCTAATATTATCCATTGATATTTTGTCCTTTTCTATCAACTCATCCTCTGTTCTCATTGTAATTGGGAATAAGGAAATTCTTCAGTCCTGAAGGTTGTCTTTTGGGCCAGGTAGGGCCAGGACCAGGCAGTGTTTCGTTCTGCTGTACACAGGGTCCCTATGAGTCGGAAGCAACTCGATAGCCCCTAACAACAACAACAGGCCCATAACTTACCTTTGTCAAATAAAAGGGACAGGCAAATGGAGAGGAGAGAAGCAAAATAGAAGGGAGTGGCAAGGGACAGGAGGAAGATAAAACAAGGAAAATAGACCACTATCTATGACAAAATAGAAGAGAGCTCTTGTGAAAGCCATCAGTTTTCAATGCCTAACTGGACTGAATTTACCAAGAATAAAAATCAGTTCAAATGAAGTGAGAAAAACTTGCTAAGAAGAAGGGAAAGGAATTTGGTAAGAAGTCATTATTGTAAATTTTTAAATTATACCATAATCCAATATAAATAAAGTTTCCTCTCACATTCAAGGAAATTATGAGAAGAAACTTCACTTCCGTAAGTGAGTTTATTCTCCTGGGACTGACCAATCGCCTGGAGTTACAGATGCTCTTCTTCCTGCTGTTTCTGGTCATTTACATGGTCACAGTGGCAGGGAATCTGGGCATGATTATACCCATCCAGGTCAATGCCCAGGTCCACACACCCATGTACTTTTTCCTGAGTCACTTATCCTTTGTGGATCTGTGCTTCTCCACCAATGTAACTCCAAAGATGCTGGAGACTTTCCTCTCAGAGAAAAAAACAATTTCCTATCCTGCTTGTCTGCTGCAGTGTTACTTCTTTATCGCCTTTGTCCATGTGGAGATCTATGTCCTGGCCTTGATGGCCTTTGACCGGTACATGGCCATCTGCAACCCTCTACTTTATGGGAGCAAAATGTCCAAGACTGTCTGTACATCCCTCATCACGGTGCCTTATGTGTATGGAGCCCTCACTGGCCTGATGGAGACCATGTGGAACTACAACGTGGCCTTCTGTGGCCCCAATGAGATGAATCACTTCTACTGTGCTGACCCTCCGCTGATGAAGCTGGCTTGTTCTGACACCTACAACAAAGAAACATCAATGTTTGTTGTGGCTGGGTGCAACCTTTCCTTTTCCCTCCTCATTATTCTTATTTCCTATCTTTATATTTTTCCTGCCATCCTGAGGATCCGCTCTACAGAGGGCAGCCACAAAGCTTTCTCTACCTATGGTTCCCAACTGACAGCTGTCGCCATATTCTATGCAACTCTTTTTTTCATGTACCTCAGACGCCCCTCAAAGGAATCTGTGGAACAGGGTAAAATGGTGGCTGTATTTTATACCACAGTTATCCCCATGTTGAACCCCATGATTTATAGACTTAGGAATAAAGATGTAAAAGAGGCATTCACCAAAGGGCTGTTGAGAAAAAAACTACTTTCTTAACAAATCTCATCATCTTTTATTCCCAAAGTTTTTTATAGACCCTTCTGTCAAGATTTAGGATAGAACTTGTGATGAAATGTAAAATCAGGTATAGCAAGTTAGAACTTTGCATTTTTAAAGTCTATTTTAATATTATAAACATACAAAATAAAATGTTGATTACAAAGGCTTACATGCTAGTTATAGTCATTCATTTTGTTTACTAGTTTTTTTCAGTTCTTTGACTTTTAGGTGTCTAGTAGAATGACATTTCTAGTCTCTTTGGGATTGTGTGGGGGCATGTGGCTATTTATGGACAATGAGTTAGATTAGAGGTCATAAGGGTTACTTCTCGTTGAGCATTTAACTGTTTGTGAGAGACCCCTCTTTTTACCTTTTTTTTTTTTTTTTTTCCTTTCATGGCTTCCACCCAGATTGAAGATGGTATCTGCTAACTCAGCTTGGGATCTTGAGTGAGGAGGCCTAGAACAGAGCTCTCAGTGAACTTGCAATGAAAATGTAGAGTGGATAAGAAATACTATTTGTTTTTATAAACTACTATGATATGTTGAGATTTCTTGTTTCCACATCATGAAGTAGCCTCTTTTGACCGATACAAATATTAATTATATAAAATTCAAATATGCAGAAACATATGACATAGAAAGTGAACACCCCAAACCATCAATTTTAAAATTTTGTGTTCTTAATGTAAACCATTTATATAATTTTAAATGTTAAATGATATACAAGGCCCACAAACAAATAAATGATAGGCTATTTCTCTTCTCCCCACCCCCAAGTTCCTGTGGGTAGCACCTTCTTATTATTATTTTTTTCTCATAATTAGTTGTATATTTTAAATTATGCACTATATTTCTATTTATTTATTTTTAATTGAGGATATTATCAATTGGTGCTATTAAAAAGAAAATATTAACATTGTTTTACCAATTCTTGCATTCCTACTCCATATCTACTACTTCCTTCTGCTTATCTGTACAATAGAGTCACATTTGAAGTTTTTTGTTAAAGCAATAGTTAGTATTAAAATTACTATAAGGATATAATTAGCAATCTGACAAGTTTAGTAATGTTCTATGAAGGCAATTATTTGATTTTCATAGAGCTTATAGAACTATGGGTCTCTGCATGGAGCAAAGAGTTAAACACTTGACTACTAGCCAAAAGATTGGCAGTTCAAACCCACCTAGAGGTGCCTTGGAAGACAGGCCTGGCATTCTGCTTCCAAAAGGTCATAGCCTTGAAAACCCTGTGCAGCACAGTTCTAGTCTGATACACATGGGGTCGCTACAAATTGGAACAGACTTGACAACAACTAATAAAAATACAGCAATAGAGTTACATTTTGGAAGGAAGAAGGTTCAGATAGCAAGACACCTAAACAAACAATGAAATCATTTCAGGTACTGGTAAGTGTTACGAGAAAGTAAAGTAAGACAATGTGGAAGAAAATGGTGGATCAGAAGTGTGAGACATGCTCCTGTGTTATTCTTCATGGAAGGGGAAAGTCTCTTGGAAGAGGCAACATTAAACTGAAGCCTAAATGATGAGAAGAAGACAAACATGAGTAGATCTTTGGGAAGCTTACCCAGCGGAAAGAATAGCAAGTATAATGCTTCAGGGAAGAATCTGACATGTTGGAGTAGCAACAAAAAAGACAGTGTGGCTGGAGCTTAATAAATGGGGGAAATAATAGGAGCTGAAGTCAGAAAGATGACCCCTTTGTTTCTTGCATGATGCTGCAGATGTCCAGAGTTGATATGGCAAATGGACTGCAACATTGTGCCTATGTGTCCATATTTCTGTTGCCGCCACCTGATACGTGGCTGACATTCCCTCAAGTTATACAGAATGAGAGAATCAGCAATTTTTGTAATCAAGATTTATTATTATTATTAGCTTTTGCAGCAAAGGGAATTTTACATAACAGTTAATGGCCTTTCTACTGCCTGTTGCCTCTTATCCCTTATCACTCATGATTCAGCTGAGGCATTGCCTCTTTCAGCAAGATTCCTCTAATACATTCAGGCTGTGTAGTTACCACATCAAGGTTCACTATGGGTTTACAATTCTGTCATTGGATTTATAACATAGTATTGCAATTAAATGTGTATACATCAGTTTCTTCAATTTTTCTCCTAAGGGACCGTGCCTTTTAATGTTTACCAGCTTAGCATAGTATCTGATACAGAGATGATGCTAAACTCACTTCTGTTGAATGAGTAAGAAGTTGTCTATTTCTTCCTTTTTCTGCTT
>NW_004444172.1:1509770-1561170 GCF_000243295.1 Trichechus manatus latirostris | reverse complement strand
TGTATATATATATATATATATATATTTTCACTGTGATATTCCTTTCTCCTATTATAACATGTAATCCAAGCAGAACAATAGATGTTCACTTTGGTTTAGTAAAATCAGCTCTTTATCCTATTCTATAGATCAGATAAATGGCCTGCTGCAAGCTCATTGAGGGAAACCATTTCTTAGCAACAACTTAAGAACATAATTCTATTGGCACAAAACAGGAATGATTATACGTTGTTGTTGTGGGCCATCGAGTCGAGTACAGCCCCTAGTGACCCGTATAGTGACCCTATGTCGTTTATCGTTGGATGGACACAGATAAAAGTGAACACTGAACCATAATGAAAGAATTTCAGGGAACTAATTCTGAGCAACAAATCTTTGTGACAATGCATCTTCCTTGAGATTCATTCATAATTATACATTATCTTTGGAAAACAATTTGTAGCTTTTATCACCTTCACAGATATTTCATTTCAATCTTCATAATAACGTTATAATTGAAAATTCAAATATGCAATGCAATAAAGTAATTTTTGAGAAACATAAGTAGGCAGCCTGGGGCAGAGAAAAGGGAAAGGATGGGTTATGATTTGAGGTGTAGGGGAACAGATGGGACTTCACAGCTGCTCAGATAAGGAAGATATTTGGTGAGAATTGGCCAACAAGGGTTTACTGGGGCCAGGGAAGTTCCAAACCTGGAAAAGAATAAACCCTTTTCATGTTCTTCATACTTTTAGGCTCAATTGGGAAAGCTCTGCCTATGGACAGAAATTCATAAACTTTCTTTATGTTGAGTGAATGGCAATTTTGTGGGTTGCTTTGTCCTTACCAACCACCCCAAGATTCACACCACTTGTTAAGACATTCTCTTGAGCTTTTGTGTCTATTAACAAAATATTCCCTTTACATCAACACAGAATGGTGTGCAGGGAAGAGAATTGGTTTTGGAGTTATTCAGACTTGGATCTGAATCCCGGTTTTATGATTTATCAATTGTGTAAGCTTAGAAAAATTACCTCCCAGCATTAATCTACTCCCCTCAAAATGTTGATCGTTGTTGTTGTTGTTAGGTGGCCTCTAGTCAGTTCCGACTCATAGCGACCCTACGTACAACACAACAAAACACTTCCGGGTCCTGCGCCATTCTCACAATCATAGTTATGCTACAGCCCATTGTTGCAGCCACTGTGTCAATCCATTTTGTTGAGGGTCTTCCTCTTTTCGCTGACCCTCTACCAAGCATGATGTCCCTTTCCAGGGACTGATTCCGCCTGATAACATGTCCAAAGTATGTGAGATGTAGTCATGCCATCCTTGTTTCTATGGACCATTCTGGCTGTACTTCCAAAACAGATTTGTTTATTCTTTTGGCAGTCCATGGTATATTCAATATTGTTCGCCAATATCATAATTCAAAGACGTCAATTCTTCTTCAGTCTTCCTTATTCATTGTCCAGCTTTCACATGCATATGAGGTGATTGAAAACACAAAGCTTGGTTCAGGCGCACCTTAATATTAAAGGTAACATTTTTGCTTTTTAACAGTTTATATTGGTGTTTTGCAGCAGATTTTCCCAATGCAACGTGTCATTTGATTTCTTGACTGCTGCTTCCATTGGTGTTGATTGTGGATCCAAGTAAAACGAAATCCTTGACAACTTCAATGTTTTCTCCGTTTATCATGATGTTGCTTATTGGTCCAGTTGTTGTTGTGCTGTTAGGGGCCATTGAGTAGGTTCCGACTCAGTGACTCTATGTACAACAGAACGAAACACCACCAGGTCTTGCGCCATTCTAACAATTCTTGTTATACTTGAGCCCATTGTTACAGCCTCTGAGCCAATCTATCTTGGTGAAGGGTTTTCCTCTTTTTTGCTGATCCTCAACTTTACAAAGCTGTAGTGAGGATTTTTGTTTTCTTTATGTCTAGCTGTAATCTATACTGAAGGCTGTAGTCTTTGATCTTCATCAGTAAATGCTTCAAGTCCTCTTTACTTTTAGCAAGCAAAGTTGTATCATCTGCATAATGCAGCTTGTTAATGAGTTTTTCTCTAATCCTGATGCCATCTTCATCCTCATATATTCCATCTTTTTGGATTATTTGCTCAGCTTACAGATTGGCTATATATGGTGAAACTATACAACCCTGACACACATACATTTCTTGACTTTAAACCGCTCAGTATTCCCTTGTTCTGTCGGAAGGATTGTCTCTTGATCTGTGTACATGTTCCTCATGAGCACAATTAAGTGTTCTTGAATTCCCATTCTTCCCAATGTTATCCATAATTTGTTATGATCCACACAGCAGAATGCCTTTGCATAGTCAGTAAAACACAGGCAAACATCTCTGTATTTTCTGCTTTCAGTCAGGATCCATCTGACATTGGCAATGATAACCCTGATTCCACGTTCTCTTCTGAATATGCCTTGAATTTCTGGTCATTCCCTGTCGATGTACTGCTGCAGATGCTTTTGAATGATCTTCAGCAAAATTTTAATTGGGTGTGATAGTAATGATATTGTTCAATAATTTCCACATTCAGTTGGATCACCTTTCATGGGAGTAGGTATAAATATGGATCTCTTCCAGTTGGTTGGTCAGGTAGCTATCTTCCAAATTTCTGACATAGATGAGTGAGTATATCCAGTGCTGCATCTCTTTGTTGATACATCTCAACTAGTATTCCATCAATTTCTGGAGCCTTGTTTTTCGCCATGGCCTTCAGTGCAGCTTAGACCTCTTCCTTCAGTACTGTGTGAATAATGATGCTCATCTTGTGAGTTTTTCGTCAATAATAAATAATATGTGTAAAACAACTTTTCCTTAATTATGTTTTGAGGCGTATCTTCTCTGGGTTCAATTGTAGACCCAGTTTTAGCCACTTTTTCCAAACATGGGAGTTATGACACAACGAATAAATTAAATATGTCAATCAATCTTTCATTTATTGAACACATACTTGTGGATTAAACTCTGTGTCAGACACTGTTGTTGTCATTAGCAGGTCATCAAACTCTCCCTCCTGTGACCTGCCATAGCACTTTGAGTTTTTGTTCCGAGAATTGTGCAATGGTTAAGCTAACCATTTGACTGCTAACCCAAAGGTTGGTGGTGCAAATACACCAGCCACTCCACAGGAGAAAAGACCTGGCAATCTGCTCCAGTAAAGATTACTGCCTGGAAAACCCTATGGGACAGTTTTACTTTGTCCTATAGATTTGCTATTGGTGGGAATTGATTTGAAGGCGCTTAACAAAGCAACAACTACAATGTATGTATGTATTTACATATCTTCGAGATCCCATCAATTTGCAAACTCCTTCATATAAAGGTTATCTTTTTCATCTTAGTATTCTGCATTCTAAGCAGCACTGAACTTTGCACTTAGTATACATTCAGTATATACTAATTATAACAAACAATATAGATCTTGAAATGATGAGAACAATTACTTAAATTTAGTTTCATGAGAAGCTAAGAGTATCCTCAGAGTATTTTAGGCTTGATATGTAGAACTGGCTAAAGTACTGCTTTAGTACTTAGAGCAAGTTGGTTTGAACCTCAATGAAATGTAAAATCTTTTTTTTTAATTTTTCCTAATATCCTCATCCAAGGAAGGATAGTGGTACCAATTAGTATCTCTCCCTTAAGGGTATTCTCTACTGGGATTCTACTTCTAATTGCTTCATCTTTACACATTTGGGATTCTCCCCAAATAACTGCTGATATCAATAACTTGGGTATAAATCCTCCAGTACTGGCCAGAATTTGACCTTTGGGGTCATCAAGAGACCCCCAAGAAGACATCCATCTGTTCACAGGGGGAAATATGTTTGTATATTAGTTTTCAAAATCTAGTAATTTTTGTGACCTTTTAAATGGTGATGTATCTAAATAATTTTGAGGAAAATTTACATAATTTATTTTTTAGAAAGAAAATCCACATGGTGCTTTCTTAGATCTGTCTTTCAGTTTTATAATACTTCTTGTGAATTTGAAACAGCTGGTAGAATTTCATAGTAAGGTTATCCAACAAATGTTTTGTTAGTTTCCCAGTAATAATTTTTTGTAGTGTGACCATTTTCCGAATGTCTTCAATCTCCATAAGAAAAGAGCAAATTGGAAATAATTTAGGGCTATGTAGCTGCATTAATTGTTTTCAAAATTTTCTGGCCTCTAAAAAAAAAAAAAAAAAAAAAAACCCAAACCTGTTGCCATTGAGTCGATTCCTACTCGTAGTGGCGCTATAGGACAGAGTAGAACTGCCCCATGGGGTTTCCAAGGAGAGGCTGGTGGATTCAAACCGCTGACCTTCTGGTTAACAGCGTAGCACTTAACTATTGTGTCATAAAGTAGGTGTTTAAATAGGCCTTTCCTAGTAACCTCTAAATGTATGGGAACATTGTCAATTAGTTTCATTATTTGGAGCTGAGGATTTTGAACAAGATTTCTAAGTCCTTTTTCTTTCTCTCATTTTATAAGACTGTGGCTTCTTTATTTTGACTGTCTGGGACTGGGTTTTTCACAAGCAATACTTGCTCTCCTGGGACAGTTTTACCCCTGCAATATTGTTCTTGTTTTTCCCTTTCAACCAAGGTCCTTGAGATATGAGTCAGTGCTAATCATATTCAAAGAACTAAATTGGGTCAAGGGCCTTTTAACAGAAAGTTGATGAAGAGAATTCTGTCTCTCTAGGCTAAACATGTAGTTGTAGAATCATTCCTGACTCATCATGAAGGCTGCTGACTGTGTTCCCGTGCTAGCTCTGAGTGCTTCTTTCTTCCTGGCGGCAGTCCCACAGTCCTTCCACATAGTCTATATCTATCTATCGCTTCTGTTTTTCATAGTTTCACAATTCTAGAATTAAAATATGATTAGTGATCATTGGCTTTCACTAAAAGTGACACTTCCCTAGGACCAGTGAGACACCATTTTATTCTGAGGGGTAGTGATCTGATCAAGGTTGCAAAGCTCTTAAGAGATTAAGTTGTTACTAGAACCCAGAATTTGGACTGGAAAAATAGCTCATGGGCTAAGGGGTGCAAAAAGAGCCCCTGATTTTCTTCTTGCCAATTGAGTCACAATTCCTAGGCACTGTCCTAGATTCTAAAGCCTTGATGGCCCAGGGGTTAAGAGCTTCACTGCTAACCAAAAGGTCAGCAGTTCGAATCCACCAGTGTCTCCTTGGAAACCCTATGGGGCAGTTCCACTCTGTCCTATAGGGTCACTATGCATCAGAACTGACTCAACAGGTTGTTGTCCCAGATTTTTGGCCGAGATTTCTTCCTGTTCACAACAGGTCACTGATACTTTGGCTGTTTGTCTTTCCTCTCTTGCTTCCATCTCTTATCTTTGTTGAAATGTCTGTTCTCTGTACCTCATCTGTACCCGTTACGTGTACTACCGTCAGCACCTCAATGAGAGCTTCTGTTTAGGTTCCTGTTTTATTCATATATGTTTCTTCCAGCAGCCCATAGTGCAAATCATTGAAGCAGAATAGGGAGGGAATAATATTACACACATAGAGTTTTTACTATTTTTTTTTGCAACAGGTATCTTTCCACAAGCAGTCCATTCACCTGAGAGACATCAGTGGGCTTTCCTAGGAAAGGAGCACATTACAGAGGAAGATCACTCTACTGGGAGCTAGAATATTTGAATCCTCTCCTGGTTCTTCCACTTCTGAGCTGTGAGCTTGGGCCTCAATATTATACTTTCTCAGCCTGGTTACTCACCTCCCTGAGCTTATTAACTCTATCTTGTCCACCACCTTCCTTCAAACATCCAGCACTGTGATTGGAACATAAAAAATGACCAATAATTACAAGCATTCATGCATAAATGAATGAATACTCGCAAGATCATACGAAGTGACTTACAGTGGTTTTTTGAACTATAAAATTTCATGATAATTATGGTATAATTATTGGAAGACTGTATTTAATAGCTAAGAAAATTAGAAGGCCCAAGGAACCATTTTGTGTTTCTTGACTGTAAAATGAAATAATATAATACCTATTTCAAAGAGTTGTTGTTGGAATTAAGTGAGATAATATACGTAAAATGCGTTAGTATGGTGCTTGGAACAAAATGCATCATTTTATCAATAATAATAGTTATTATTTTCTCATTATCTCTTCAAGAAAGCAAATTAGTCAGGCCAATTATTTCAACTGATATCATTAATACAGATATAAAGAATGAAGTGATATTCACATTGATTTCCTGAGCCTGCTCAGAAGGGGTCAGAAATTTTATACAGCTTTCTGACAAGTTTTTTGGTAATGATATAAGCTAATGTCAAAATAAAGACTATTTATATGTGAACTTTATTCTAGGTAATTATTAGACTGCAGAATTTGTTTATAAATTAATATTTAGAGATACTAATGTATTTAATATTTTTAAGTTTTATTTTGATGTGTTATATATTTA
The DNA here is from genome assembly GCF_000243295.1 of Trichechus manatus latirostris. Classification (NCBI taxonomy): domain Eukaryota; kingdom Metazoa; phylum Chordata; class Mammalia; order Sirenia; family Trichechidae; genus Trichechus; species Trichechus manatus. Next base: position 1,554,734 of record NW_004444172.1, on the reverse strand, counting down.
ATAAAATTTGTGATAAATTCACTAAAATACGTGTACCCTGTATGTAATGATAAGAAATAAATGTATAAGGAATAAACTTATGTATTACCACTATGCAAAATTAGAAATTATTTCTGTATAATGTGAAGTAAAAATGTAATTTAATTTTTGTCTGGTTAAATAAATTAAGCAACAGCGAATATTGAGACAATCCTGGTGTGAAGTACCACCTTTGTCATATATCTAGTTATATATGTGTGTAAATCTAGTTCTAGACTTTAGATTCTAATACAGTGGCAATGGGTATTTTTTTTTTTAATCTCTTTGTAATATTGAATCATCTGTTCAGTGAACACAGCATATTTCTCAATTTTTTAGATTTTTAATGTTTTATTATAAAGTAAAATAAATTTTCACATGTCATTTTTTTGTATTAGATAATTTCTTTGTGCCTTATAATTTTTGTTGCTCTTATACATGGTGTGTATTTAAAATTATTTTCAAACTGCTTACATAGGAATTAAATTGAATTTTGTATGTTGATCTTGTAGACACTTTGTTTTTAACATTTGTTTGTAGATTTTATATTTAGATTTAAAGGTTTGTGGATAATGAAAGCTGTTTTCAATTGCTACTCCTTTCTTTATGATCTTAGTACACTAGCTCTGTCTTCCAGTTCAATATTTAATAGAAATATTCAGTAGAAAGTGTGATTGTGAGCATCTTTTTCTTATTTCTTATTTTAATGGAATATTTCCAATACTTCTCCAAAAAAATATGACTGTTTTCATGTTAAGGAGGTTTGTTTGTGTATCTAGGTTGCTATATTTTAAAGGACAATTGGATGTGAAAATTTATGTAGTGATTTACTTGTATCTCATAATATGACTGTTTTATTTTTTAATGGGGTGAATGGCATTTATAGAGATGCAGATTTGGGAATTGTCAGCATGTACATCGTATATAATGCCATGAAACTGATGATTTCATGAAACAAGTGATGGTATAAAGTAAAGAGAATAGGTCTGAAGCCTGAGCTCTGTGCCTCCCCATCCCCAGGTGGAACATACATTCCATCGAGGAAGACCACAAGGAATCATAAAAGCTACTGAGAAGGAGTGACCAGTAAGGTAGGAGGAAAACCAAGAGATTCTTGTGTCACAGAAACCAAAGTAGGGAAGGGTATCAAGGAGGAGTTGATCAACTTTGTCAAATACTTTCTGACAGGACAAGGTGAAGACTTGATGGTTTTAACAAGAGCAATTTCAGTGCAGTGGTGGGGACAACAATCTAGGGATGAGTTAGATAAAGGTTATGGACCATGAGTTGGAGGCATGTGATTGAGGTCATAAAGGGATTGAAGTTATCAGAATGGCAAGGACTAGGGTGTGATCCTAAGCTCGAGTGGCTAAGGTAGTGATGCACAAAGTCTTTGAAGGAGAAGAGTTCAAGATTGAGAGAAGCCCAGCTTATCTATGCACATACTGAATTGGCCAAGTACAGAGTCAGCTCATAGCGACCCTATAGGACAGAATAGAACTGCCCCATAGAGTTTCCAAGGACTGCTTGGTGGATTCGAACTGCCAACCTTTCGGTTAGCAGCTGTAGCACTTAATCACTATGCTACCAGGCTTTCCAAGTACGGAACACACTGCACACTAACAGTGGGACAGGATTCCTCTAAAATCCTAGAGAAATAATGAGAAACGATCTGGGAGTTAATGACTGGCAGCAAAATGCAGCATAGTGGGTAATATACTCTGATGATATGAGATTAAAAGCTTCTTGTTTTGTTTTGTTTTTTAAGAATAGAGGCAAAATTGCAACGAGGAGTAAGGAGAACGCTTGCCCTCTATGCAGAACAAGTGGAGGGAAAAAAAAAAAAAAATCAGGCTTTCCATGGGGGCCCTACAGGGGAAATAATTTTTTTCTGGGTAGAGCAAGCAAGAAGTTCAAGGGAATGTTAAGAGACTAGGTTGAAGATAAAGCAGATTTTGCTGAAAATATATCTTTAATTCCAGATGACACAGAGAAAGAGTCTCAAGGGGAGAAGACAGATGAAAGAGATGGAGGGATTATGGGAACAGAGCCTGATGGGGTCCCTGTGAGTTGGGTTTTTTTTTTTTTTTTTAATTGTGAAAAGAGAAATTTTTCTTGGAGTATATGTGTTAACTTTTGTTGAGTGAGCTTTGCTGAGGGAACTTCTAGGGAAGCTGACTTAAGCATGTGGATCCCTTTTCACCCCTCTTTACCAGACTTTCCTCTTTTTTAGTAATATAAATATTCAAGGCTGTACATTTCTTTATAAATACTGCTTTCAATGAATCAAACCTTTTGATATAGGTCTATGATATAATATAATTTTAATTTTGATTCATTCTAATCATTTATAAATTTCTATTTTAATTTTTTAATATGTATTATTTATTTTTTTTAATTTCCCAGCTTTTAAATTTTATTAGTTAATTGCACAGTGTGATCACAAAATGCAGACTGAATGAAAGCCGTTTGTTTGAAATTTGCTTATACTTGCTTTCTACTCTAATATGTGATCAATTTTTGTGAATATGGATCTTTTTACATAAGGTAAAATATTTGACCAAGGTTTCAATGATTACAACATACTTTCATACCTCTTCTTAGCTAATAAAACCAAAGCCTAACTTATGAGACGAAGACATGTCCAGAAGAAACTACACTGAAGTGACAGCATTTATTCTTTTGGGTCTAACAAGCTGCCCAGAGCTGCAAGTTGCCTTCTTTGTGCTGTTCCTTTTGGTCTACATAGTCACTGTGATAGGAAACTTGGGCATGATTGTTTTACTCAAAGTTGATTCCAGACTTCACACTCCCATGTACTTTTTCTCTCAAGTTTGTCTGTGTTAGATCTGTGTTTCTTCACGAATGTCACTCCCAAAATGCTAGAGAATTTCTTATCGGAGAGGAAGACCATCTCATCCACAGGTTGTTTGGTACAATGCTATACTGTCATTGATGTGGTCCTTACAGAGCACTGCATGCTGGCCATCGTGGAGTATGACTGCTACATGGCCATCTGTAATCCACTGCTGTACAGTAGCAAGATGTCCAAGAGTGTCTGTGTCCACCTGGTCATTGTCCCTCATGTCTATGGCTTACTCCTAAGTGTGATGGAAACCTTGAGGACCTACAACCTGTCCTTCTGTGGTGCTAATGAAATTAACCATTTCTACTGTGCTGACACCCCTCTTATCAAGCTGGCATGCTCTGACACCTACAGCAAACAGTTGTCGATGTACGTAGTAGCTGGCTACAGCAATGTCCAGTCCCTCCTGATCATCCTTACCTCCTACATGTTCATCCTTGTTGCCATTCTCAGAAGCCATTCTGCAGAGGGGAGAAAAAAGGCTTTTTCCACATGTGGCTCCCATCTCACTGTGGTCACCGTCTTTTATGGGACCTTCTTCTGTATGCACTTAAGATGCCCCACAGAGGAATCTGTGGAGGAGGGTAAAATGGTGGCTGTGTTTTACACCACAGTGATCCCCATGTTGGACCCCATGATCTATGGTCTCAGAAACAAGGATGTGAAAGAGGCCTTGATCAAAGCAATAGGGAAACAAAAACTGGGGAAATATAAGTGTTAAGCTACTATTTAAAAAGTCCTTGAAGTACTATGATATGATATTGTTGAGTTAGATCTCACATTTTTGACTAGTTCTGTGCATGAAATTTCTAACTTTCTTGTTAGACGGCTGGCTGCGTTGAAATTCTTAGAGGTAGTGGTTGAAATGGGAAGTCTAGGAGATACCAATTAAACAGCTCGTTCTCTTTCTTAGTTGTAACAGTTAGTGTCATGCCTTGGAAAAAAAATAGAAAAAAGAAAATCATTGACTTAAAAAATAGAATTTTGCTTTACTTTGTTTTGTTATCAGATAAAAAAGACATCGGGAAACAGGTGGTCTCTGAGTTGTATGTTAGCATTATTAAGTTAGGTCTTTAGCCTCCTTGCAGCCTGTTTTGTTTGGAACATTGCTTACATTCCCAAAGTCACTTCATGATCCAAAATGGCAGCTAGCAAGCCAGCACACATATGTGCATGTTCTCCATTGAGAACTTAATCAAGCTGAGTTTCTCGCACCTTGAAAAATGGAACCTCACCATGTAAATTAAGCTTAATTTGGGCAATAAAATCATATGCCTCGCATTGTGGAGATTGTGAACTGAAAATTATACTCACCATATATACAAATGATTTTCTTCATTAATAAAGTTTTAAATTGTATTTCTCAAGCATTGTATGAGCTTTTCTCTTGGAAATGGGTAGAAACTATATTTGTAAGGAACATAAGTATTAGAAATTATTTTCTACCAATAAAAATCATTTATTAAGGAATGTTTTTGTATAGTGTTAAACAACAAACAACAACAGCAACAAAGATCAACACTCACCTAGGAATTAGTTTGGTTTTAGAGATATAGATTAATATTTTCAGACAAGCAGAAGTCCATTTCAATCTCATCAATGATTTGTGTACATGAAATATGTCCCCCTTTATTCTCTTGTCTTTTACCAAATGTTTCTTACTGAAGAAGAGAAAGAACTTTCACCACGAGTACAAATAAAAGTGCCTTGTCTACTGTCAGGTATAGATTATTCATAATATATGTTGTGATTGATGCAATACTGACATAATTGTTATCACAGGGGACACCAAGATCTTTTTTTTTTTCCATAAAACTTTTTTTTCCCCAGCATAGACTCTCGCATACAGAAAAAAACAAAGTAAAATAGGAAGAAAGCAAAATATTGAGTTTTTCTATCTCTTATTTTAAAAATTCTAATTCTTCTGAGAGTTATTTTATCCTGGAGATTAGTTTTCCATTTTAGGTGATGTAATCTGTGGCATTTTAATTACTTCTACATGATTCTGACTATATTCTCCAGTGAGAAAGTCCCATGGTGGGAAATCCAGCCCTTATAAATTCTCCTGATATGCATTCGTGATGACAGATGGGATGTTGCCAACAACAGCTTTTCTTCATGCAGGTAGAGCCTATGTGTTCTCATATAAGCAGTCTAAAGTGTCAACCCTCTAGGCTTTCCTTGTAATTCTTAGTAGGCAGAGAATAGTCTGTGGAGGGTTCTTAGAAGTGGGATTGAAGAGATTTCACTTTGGCAGTGGGAGTCAGTTGTGGATGTGACTTTGCTTAATGCCCCTGTCTAAGGACTTCAAGTCATCCCTTGAAACACGGGCATACAGTCTTACGTAAACAAACAATGGGATTCCGTCCCTTCACGTGTCATTAGTGGTGACTGAATAATTGTGTTTTTATTTCTTTAATACAGCTGTCATTCTCAACATCTCTACCTTGCTTTCTCTGCCTTTCTCTCCCTGCCTCTCTCTCTGTGTGTGTCTTACACACACGCAGAGTCATTGAGTTAAATTTTTATACAGTACCAGCATCTTTACAATACCAACAATATGTTTACAAATGTAATTATTGACAAAGAAGCCCACCTCTCTTCAGTACACTAGTATACGATCCTATACTGCTTAGAAACCACTAAGCCCTTTCTTCATTCTTTGTTTTACATTCTAAATGGCTAGAGTGTAGCCCAGAGATAGTCTGAGAGAATGAGACAGGCCTACATATAATTTTATAGAATTCTCTCCCTGTCACACAAAGCACTTTGAAGACCTCTGTAAGGCTCATGTAGCTTACAGATATGGGGTAATCCTTCTGGAATAACCAATACTTTTGGTTCTTTTAGGACTGAGGGTTTTCCCAGGACACCAAACCTTCAGTGACAAAATGGGGGAAATTCCGGGCACACCCGGGTGGCGGTTGTTTATCCTGCGTCTATCTCACCGGACACTGAGCTGGATTTCATTAGGGGTTCAAGAGTGTGGATTTCATGCTCCTCCCCTGTTCAAATTGTCATTGAACAGCTACTAAAATTTGAGGCCTTCTTGGAGCTGGAGACTCAGGTCATACAGCTTGACTTACTGACACACTCAGCACTTAAGCGCTTGGAGCCCAATACATTATCTTTTTCTTATATTTTTTGACTACATTTGTCTTAAGTGAAAAAAAAAAGAGCAGTTAAAATGTTCTTTTTATATATGTAAGACTTATTAACGGTGAAATAAATCAATAAAGCTGTAAAAAGAAAGTGATAGCAGCACTTGGATAGACTAGACACAAAGAACGGGTTTCTTGCCTAGATGTGTGGAAAATGGCTAATGATTTGGAAGCGGGCAAAGAAAAGGGCACATTTGTAGAGTAAAGGGGATATGTTAATACAGTTTACAATAGCCTCTGTTTCTGTCTTTTACAAATTCAGTTAGATTGAGTAACACATCTTTGTTCTTGTCATCTTGGCAGAGACGACCTATAATGTTGCTCCTTTGACTTCACTTTTACTTTCATTGCCAACATTCTAGGAAAGGATAAGAATCATCACAAAAATTATCTTCTTTCACCAATTGCAATTTTATTTCTGTCACTTAAATTGCAACCTGGAAAAAAGTATTGGAAGTCACAGATACACAGGGAAACGAAGATACGTGCGAAGTCCAGGGAATGAGGAGAGAAGGACCAATCTCAGTTGATGACTGGTCGGAAGAGGGATGTATCTTTATAGGGAAGATAGAGTTATTTGGGAATAGATAATGCTGGATGAGAGGAAAACAAACGATTTTCCTGAAAAGTAATAAATAAATATATAGCAAAATAAAATAAAAATGTCTTAACCCTCCATTTGCTAAAATAGCATTTACCTCTAGTTCTTAAGTAGCTCAGAGCTACCCTATAAAACAGATTAGAGCTGCCCCATGGGGTTTCCGAAACTATAATCTTTGTGGAAGAAGACTGCCACAACTTTCTCCTGCAGAATAGCTGGTGGGTTCAAACCTCTGACATTTTGGTTAGTAGCATAACATTTTAATCACTGTACCACTGGGTAGCTATGAGCCGGAACTGACTTGATGGCACACAACATTAAGTAGCTGGTAAGACTGTTTATCTATACACATATAATCTAAAACTAATGAATGTCTTAGTATTCATGACTAAATTTGTAAGGAACAAATAAACCTGTCGAGAGAGGGAACAAGTATGTTATTGTTGTTAGGTGCCATTGAGTCGACTCGGACTCATAGCAACCTTATGTCAACGGAAGGAAACTCTGCCCCATCCTGTGCCATTCTCACAATCGTTGTCCTGCTTGAACCCACTATTGTAGCCCCTGTGTCAATCCATCTCATTGAGGGTCTTCCTCTTTTTCACTGACTCTCTACTCTATCAAGAACAATGTTCTTTTCCAAGGACTGATACCCCCTAATAACATGCCCAAAATATGTGACACAAAGACTTGCCATCCTGGCTTCTAAGGCGTATTCTGGCTGTACTTCTTCCAACACAGATTTGTTCGTTCTTCTGACAGTCCATGTATAATCAATATTCTTCACCAACACCATAATTCAAAGGCATCAATTCTTCTTTAGTCTTCCTATTCATTGTACAGCTTTTGCATGAATATGAAGTGATTAAAAATACCCTATGGTGGCTTAGACGTACCTTAGTCCTCAAAGTGATATCTTTGCTTTTTAACACTTTAAAGAGGTCTTTTGAAGCAGCTTTGCCCAATGCAATACATCATTTGACTTCTTGACTTCTGCTTCAATGGGTATTGATTGTGGATCCAAGTAAAATGAAATCCTTGACAATTTCAATATTTTATCTGTTTATCATGATGTTACTTATTGGTCCAGTTGTGAGAATGTTTGTTTTCTTTACGTTGAGGTGTAATCCATACTGAAGTCTGTAGTCTTTGCTCTTCATCAGTAAGTGTTTCAAGTATAAGTAGGCGGAATTGGTGAGGACGTTATTACTGATTTGTCAAGGTATGAGTAATGATAATAAGAGTAACAATAATAGCTAACACTTAATGCTTCCTGTATGCTACGCAGTGTTCTGCTGCCTTTACTCGGATCTTCTTATTTAATTCTCTCAAGAGCCTTATTTTTTTCAAAAGATGAAACCATCTTCAAGAGATGAGTTACACACATCATTTTAAAGCAAACAATCATACTAAACTGTACTGTAAATGAGATATTAACCTTAGAAGAGAAATATTCTTTATACATCTTTATAACAGGACATGGGGCTAAATTCATGATTTCTGCCTTTTTATAGATCCAGCGTAAATTTGTGTTGCCTTTAAAAAGTTTCCAGAATCTATTATCTAAAAATAATAGATTTTAGATAATTTTCTGCAGTTTTTCATTCTTTTGTGATACAAATATGCTTTAGAATAGCTGTTAAAAAATTGCCATTTAGTAACCCGTTCATGTTATACATACCTCAAGGAAGTAGGTACAAACAAAGTGCTTACCCTTCAGGTGATAAAGAAACAATTTAATGAGTTGTTTTTATACAAATTCTATGCATGCGTGTGTATAAATATGTGTGCCTGCATTTGTGTGTGTATAGTAATCGGGGTACTACATATTGTAACTACTTCTCTCCTAAATAGATAAGAGTATAAAACAAAGTGCTCAAAACACAAGACCAGAGAATACTAATGATTCAAAGTCAGACTCTTGTTTAAAGTACAAATAGTCTCTGACTTATTACATATCGGAGTTATGAGGAATTGCACTTGCAATCGTCTGTTTTTTTTTGTACATCTTACCGTTTGTAATATGTACTACATACGATGTTAAATATATATCTGTAAGTTTATATGTAATATTTCCAACCACTTAATACAAATAAAGATAGGATATATAAAGATACTAATAATAAAAGGCAATAATAATGAAAACTAAAAGAAAAAAAAATGCGATATTAGACTTAGGTTAGAACTGATTTAAACAGAACCTCATCAAAGTCGGAAACTATCTAGTTTTGTTCAACTACATTTCCATTTATGCAAAAGGATATCTTTCAAGTTGCTGGAAACATTGAGATTCATAGTGAGGTATTTTATTTCTCATCCCAGGCATTATGTTTGTGCTTATCTAAGGAACACACAATCATAATCTGCATTATTTACATGTAATACTACTGTTACAAACTGAGAACCATTTGACAGAAGTACTTGGCTTTCTTAGCCAGTAATGGGCGCCCTAAACAGAGGTTAGAGGAATGGAGGTTTCTTTGCAGAAACTCTAAGAAACATCTTTTCTTATGGCTTTTCTTTGGTCTTCTTAAGATAAGTTAAAGGCTACCAAGAGAAAACTAACAAATATTAACTAATTTTTCTCAAGGCACAAAAGAATATGACAAAATACACTTTTGATTTTTTTAATAGATTCATATGCAACAGTTAACATCCGGGGAAGTCACTTTGACAACCAATCTCCTAATTTATACAAATAAGGAAAGCTAACCCCAAATGAAGAAACTTAGTAACAGAGTCAGGTTAGAACACAAAGCTTGGGATTTTCATCTGTGAGTCTTTTCTCTAATACTTCATGTATATATCTTAATTGATCTCTACACCCACCCCAAAAAGTAGACCTTCTTATTGTCCCCTTTTACCCATGAGCAAACGGAGGCACAGAGACGTTAAATAACTAGTCTAAGATCACACATCTAATAAGCAGTAGGGTTGGGAATTGACAGTTTTACTACCTTAGACTTTACCTATTTTATTCTTAAGGAAATATTTCACAGTTGATTAGTATTTTAAGGCAACAAACAAGATATCCATGTAGTTCATCTTTATTCCCTCTCACCTCTTCAATATCACCAGAGACCAGCTGGGAAGTGATGATGATGACATTCTTCTTAATTGAACTTTGGTAGCAAACACCGAATAGTTTTATGAAGACCCATTCGCTGTATAATCACTTGGCCCATGAATAAGTAGAAATAAGAAGAAAACTCCTCCTGATAAATTAGCTCAAAGTATTTAAACCCAATTACTGGAATGTGCTAGAAGATTTTCATAATTCAAAGAGCTAGCCAACTTAATTTGATACAGTAAGAAAACAAAGCCTCCTCTCCAGTCTCCAAACAAATTTACTTAGCTTTCTGATACATTTTAGATACTATGAATTCAAGCTTAAACGTTTGTAGAGAAATAATATAGATCTTAGCTCATATTTTATTGCTTTTATTTTACTCAAAGTTCTAAAGAACTTTAGGAGAATTGGCCAACGGATAGCAGGGAAATGAGAAGTAAAAGGAACTCTAAAAAACGGTATGTTTGAGGGGACAATAGGCTGAAATAATCATTAGATGTTCAACAGATGGAGAAGATAATCACTTTTTGACTGTCACAAAGTATAATTATGTTTTTGTAATGATTAACCTAAATTATAATAGTCCTAGGCTAATGAACGTGAATAAACACATAATTTCTTTTTTTGTTTATTGTTGTAGTTTAAATGAAGTTTACATTTCAAGTTAGTCTCCCATACAAAAATTTATACATACATTGTTATGTGACCATAATTGCTCTCCACATACTGTGACAGCACACTTTTCCTTTCCACCCTTGATTCCCCATGTCCATTCAACCACCTCCGAACCCTCTCTGCCTTCCCATCTCACTTCCAAACAGAAGCTGCCCATTTAATCTCTTGTATCTACTTGAGCTAAGAGGCATACTCCTCTCGAGTATCACTTTATGTCCCACAGTCCAGTCTAATCCCTGTCTGATGAGCTGGCCTTGAAAATTGTTTAGTTCTGGGCTGATAGAGAATCTGGGGGCCATGCCGTCCGGGGTTACTCCAGTCTCATTCAGACCATTAAGTATGGTCTTCTTACTAGAATTTGAGTTCTACACCCCACCTTTTTCCTGCTCCATTAGGGACTCTCTGTTGTAAACACGTAATTTCTGATCTCAAGTTTAACAGCCTAATAAGGCAGAGAGAAATGGAAGAGTGAGTCTGCCATAGAATTTGTTAATGGTTCAAGGACAAATGGAGAAGATCTTAGAAAGGATTATTGCTTGAGTTCATTATTATTAGACTTGTTTGTAATGTGGACAATAACTAAAAAGGATCAAACTATTTTTTAGATTGATTTATTTTTTAATTGCTAAATCAGTGTGATGATTTAAGAGATTTTCTGTCTTATTTTTTCATTCTGATAAGAGTAATGGATTTACATCAAGCCATCTATATAGTTTTATTATATTCTTTTTATAATAAAGATTACAAATTTGCAAGACGACTAAATGAAAATAACATTTTACTTTCTGATTACAGAATAACACTTCTTTCCTTGTACTTTACATTGCAAATATGTTACAGGTCTTCTAAATTCTATAAATCTAATGAAGAAATAAAATGTATACACCTTCTCAAAGTTGGGGCCACTGAAAAGAAGTCTTTTCCTTCCCAGGGAATAGCAAGAGTAGAAGTTTGTTTTCTGAAATCTTTATTTGCAGACAAATAAAATCTTTGTTTGTAAAAGTTCTGTCACTATATTTCTATACTTATTAATGTTTTAACACTCTATGTGTAAAAAAATCATGTATGCATACACGCACATGAGAAAGAAATATTGGTAAGAAAAGATAGAGAAAGAGAGGAGAAACAAAAGAAAAACAGCAAAGGCATTAAAAGGAATAGGTTAGCAAAGGATAGCATAAATGAAGAATGGCTATACTTGGTATGTATATTTACTGATCTCTACTGATTTCGTTAGATAAAATGCATCTCTCTCTGGATCAGATTTAAAAAAATGCTCAATTTTACTGAAGTGACAGAATTTATTCTTTTGGGATTAACTAGTCATCCTGAATTGCAACTCCTTTTCTTTGTGGTTTTGTTACTGGTCTACATTATCACACTGGTTGGGAACATTGGTATGATCATATTAATCAGTATCAGCCCCCTGCTCAGCAGCCCCATGTACTTTTTCCTCAGTCACTTGTCTTTTGCTGATGTGTGGTTCTCCTCTAATGTCACCCCTAAAATGTTGGAAAACTTGATATCCGAAACCCAAACCATTTCCTATCCTGGTTGTATAGTGCAGTGTTTCTTTTTCATTGCCTTTGTCCACAAAGAAGTGTTCATCCTCTCTGTGATGGCCTTTGATTGATACACGGTGATTGGCAACCCTCTCTTATATGGCAGCAGAATGTCAAGGACTGTCTGTATTCGACTGATCTCCTTTCCTTATATACACGGCTTCTTCATTAGTCTGATCTCAACACTCTGGACCCATGGTTTGTACTTCTGTGGGAACACTGAGATCAACCACTTCTACTGTGCAGACCCAGCTCTCATCAAAACGGCACGTGCAGGGACCTTCATTAAAGAATACACCATGTGCACATTAGCAAGTCTCAACTTCTCTTATTCCTTATTGGTCTTTATTGTCTCCTACATATTTATCCTGATTGCCATCTTAAAAATGCGTTCAACAGAAGGAAGAAAGAAAGCCTTCTCCACGTGTGGGTCCCACCTGACAGCTGTCACCATATTTTATGGAACTCTCTTCTTCACGTATCTTAGAAGCCCAACTGAGGAGTCCGTGGAGCAGGAAAAAATGGTGGTTGTGTTTTACACCACAGTGATTCCTATGTTGAACCCCTTGATCTACAGTCTCAGGAACAAGGATGTGAAGGAGGCCATGAGCAAAGCAATCAATAGAACATTTTTAACTAAATAAAATAAAAATTTTTTGATGTATGATGAGATCCATAGTCCAATAGAAGGGATGGAAGCTAACCATTTCTTTCAGATAATTTTGAGAAAAAGTGTTATTTATATTTTCAATGAGTAGTCAAAAATAATACATAATTGAAAAGTGAATAAAGGCATAGCAAGTAAGAGAAGTGTGTTGGAACTCTGGACTCTCTGAGTCTATGAAATATGAAGTACAAAAAATGTTGAAAATATCGTCTATTATTTTTCCCTTCAATGCAATATCAAAATAGTGAGTTATTTTGGAATAGAGAATGTTTTCTTCAGGACTCTGAGACATTTCACAAATCAACTTTTTAAATTCTGCTTTGTAGGAAATGTATTGTTCTCTTCTTGCACCTAGAGTAGATTTTGGTTCTGGATTATATGTTGTTATTTCAAAATGCTTAAATGGAGTATGATTTTACAATAAATCATTGTTAATGACTGAAGACAATATCCCTGACAATAGAATATTTTATGTACATTCTGTTATAAAGTCTATTTAAACAATATTAGTTAATATAAGTACAAAAGCTTGCATTTCCAAATATATACTAATTAATTAAATAAACTTCATTTGTATATGGGCTTTTTAATATCCTGTGGTCTCCAATTAATATCCTACTTATATCTCAGCTTTTAGAGTGATTATGAGAAGGTAAAGACACAATCTCATTGGTGTTCTGGAATTTAAAATATATTTTCTTAAGTAGGTTTTGACAGGTCACTTTGAGAATATTTTTAGGAGATATTGAGAAGTATTTATTCTTTCTCTTACTGTTTGTGCTTTTTTGTTTAGCCTTTTTGGGATTGATGGTAGTCGAAACTGGCTGCCCCCTTAGTAGTTCTAGCATGTTCATTTGTTCCTTGTCATACATTTCATGTCTGATTTTAAAATTAAAAGTCACTTATATATAACTAATGCTCCATCCTTTGGTTCTTTACAATATTGTCTAAAAGATTTGATTTGAAAGACAGGAAATATTTAGAAGCACAATCAACTGAAGTTGTATAAAATATAACCTTCCTTGTCAGGGTACAAGTCCTGTTCATTTTCTTTATCACTAATTTTATAAGGGCATCAAAAATGATATCAGTCATATTTTCATTGACTGAATTTTAATTTAATTCAGTCCTATTTTAATAGGACTGGATTTTTCAAAAGAAAGAAAAAGATGTATTGATGCTTATGAATTGTATATGTGTATATATCTATACATATATATGCACGAGTGTGTGTGTATCTGTGTGCTCTCCCTCAGAGTAGTCAACTTGATCAGTATTTTGCAGGAACTCCTATTTAAGAATTTTCCGTAGGTCCAAATGAGTTGTCATACAAAATATCCAACATGTTTGTATTGGGAGGGTCTGCCAGTTTAGCGTACTGCCTTACTCCTCTTCCACTGTTCTTAAGTTTGTAACTCCAGACTGCCTACTTCACCAACAATAGTTCTCTTCTTTTCTCTATTTAGCCTTTGTGAATTGTGCCAGTAGCCTGAAAAGTCTGAAAGAGCAGCTATGCAGTCACGGGCCGAGGAACCAAACCCACTGTCGGTCAAGTTGATTCCTACTCATAGTGACCCTGTAGGACAGAGTAGAACTGCCCTATAAGGTTTCTAAGGCTATAAATGATTACCTTTCTTCCACAGAGTGGCTGCTGGGTTCAAACTACCAACCTTTCAGTTAGCAGCCTGCACTTTAACCACTGTACCACCAGGGCTCCTTCAGTGGCCTAGAACCTGCTGTCATCGAGTCAGTTGTGACTCATAACAATCCCACAGGGTTTCCAAGGCTGTAAATCTCTAGGGAAGCAGACTGCCACATCCTTCTCCCACAGAACCACTGGTGGTTTTGACTGAAGACATTTAGTTAACAGTCAATCTTTCAGTTAACAGTCAATCGCTTTAACTGCTGCGCCAAGGGCAAATACTTAGGGGCAGAGACAGTGAAGGTTAAGTTTGAATCTGAGAAATTGGGGGGTAGGGGTGGTATGCAAAAGACATTAAAAAAAAATTATAACACAAATACTATGTGTGTGTGTGTTTCCCATTAGATCGTTGAAGGTTCAATTAACTGACTTCCAAAAACATGTGCTAAAAATATCCATCAAGAACTGCTTATAGAGTATTTTCCTCTTCACAAGTTTACTTCACTCCACATCAATGTTTGTGACTCAGAAATAGTTCTGAACAACACAGTTAGAATGTCTCTCTGCAGTGAGTCAAGAGGAATATCTAGTGGCAAAAGGTTGAAAACTTGTACAAGTATTGAAATTTATATATCAGTATATGGATATATAAAAACAATATTTGTTACTCTAATGAGAATAGAGAAGATATCATGTCTGGTAAAGTAGAGGGTCAGCAAAGAAGAGGAAGACCCTCAATGAGATGGAATGACACAGTGGCTGCAATGATAAGCTCAAGCATAGCAACAATTATGAGGATGGCACAGAACCTGACAATGTTTCCTTCTGTTGTACATAGGGTTGTTATGAATTGGGACAGACTAGACGGCACCTAACAGCAACAATGATAGGAATCAGATGTAAAGATTTCTTAACATGGAGTGATATAACTGAACTTGGTGAGTTCACCAACTTAAGTCCATTTGACTCAGCATGACCATGTTGTATGCAAATATAACAGCCTTCAAAGATGATATTAAAGTACTTCTCAACCACCCTTGATTGCATCCCTCTGCCCAAGCAACTAGTGTTTTCATTTTATCTTATTCCCTGTTGTTGTTGTTAGTTGCTGTTGAGTTGGCTTCAACTCATGGCGACCCCATATACAACAGAATGGATATAGAGTAAATCCATTATTTTCATAGTATTTATTATTGACTCTGTTTTTGTAGGTGAACTCTAGATGATACATCTTTTGAAAAGAACTTATTGCAGAGGTGTAGTGATTACATGAAGTGAGAGTAATAAATAAAACACTGTCTGTCCATTCTAGGACTGTTACTTGCACAGGGCGGACAAAAAAGAGAATACAAATCATTTCTAAATTCTGGTTAGCTGGATTTGTAGAAATTAATGAGTGGTTCTTGGAATTTAAGGTGAAGCATCATTGCCCTTTGAACTAGGTTCTCTTGCGGCACACAGCTCTTCCACATGATAGCTACCTGTCCAAAATTTCTAAAGTCAGTAGTCGAGTTGGCAATTATGCTAGACTTTACAAAGGAAGACAGAGTCTTGGATGTTTTTAAGGGAAATGCTGTTGCTGTCAAGTCAATTCTGGCTCATAGTGACCCTATGGGACAGGGTAGAACTGCCCCATAGGGTTTCCAAGGAGAGATGCAGATGGTGGATTTGAACTGCCGAAATTTGGTTAGCAGCTGAGCCATTAACCACTGTGCCACCAGGGCTTCTTTTAAGGGAAAGAGAGTGTTAAATACTACTTCAGTACTGCAGACCAGAAAACACCACAATAAAAAAAAATAGGTTTTTAATACCATTTTAGATATATTAATTTTTGTACATTTAACAAGGGCTACATTTTTTTACTACACAGAAGTCTAAACCAAAAACAGACAAACAAAAAACAGTTGCCCTGGAGTCAATTCTGACTCATGGTGACCCCATGTGTGTCAGAGTGGTACTGTGTACCATAGGGTTTTCAGTAGTTGATTTGTTGGAAGTAGATCCCCAGGCCTTTCTTCCGAGGCAACTCTGGGTGGATTTGAACTGCCAGCCTTTCAGTTTCTTGCTAATAGATAGAAATAATAATAATTATCTCAGGGGGCAGTATAAGAATTAAATTATCACAGTGTCTCACCTGCATTAACTTCAATAAATGCATTATTTTTCCTTTATCATTATTATTATTTTCCTCATTTATAAAACAAGGGAATAGAAGCAGATAGTAGCTTTCTGCTATGATATGCTATACATTTAACTGTAGGCGTCTCCACTTGCTTCATCTTTCACTGGAAAAGCTAAGTGGCACAGAGTACAGGATTGGAATATGAAGCCTGAGGAACCCCATCAACAGATTTCCTATGATGCAAATTTTGTCATTTGATCCCAGGACCCATACAGAATAAAGTAAGTTAAGAGAAAAACTAACTTGTACTAACCTGTCATAAAACAAAACAAAACTCAATAGTTGACTATTTCTCTAGAGATGCCTTCCCTAGGGTCATTTCTAGGGGGAATTTCTTAATTGCTACTTGTTTTCTATGACAATCATATCAAGAGGGCTTTCTGGTGAACTTCTTCCAGTTTCTCCTTTGACTGGTAAAAGTTGCTTGCCATCCCTATTTAGAATTCACTCTTCATCTTTGCATCCTTACTGGGTATATTTATCTTCATTTTCAGGTAAGTAAAAAAATAAATACATCTATCTGGCAAAGCTTGAATCTTAGATTTTTATTTTAGTTTTTATAAGGAAATTTTATTTATTTATGTTTTGTGTGTGTGTGTGTGAAGGAGTCTAACAGAGAGGAAAGGAGGGAGAGAGAGAGGGATGGAGAGAAAAGAGAGATAGAGGTAAATTTTCAATAGAGATTTGATTATTTTATTATAAAATATTACCAGCAGCTACCATTTCCAAGACTGCATTTAATAATTATCATTTCATGAATATTTAGCATATGTTAATGTACAGTATCACCTCATACTCACAACAGCCAATGAAATTGGTACTATTATTAATCATACTGAGGCAAGAAGAAATTAAACAAAATAATTTAAAAAATAAATAAATAAAGCTTGTCCATGTTCATAAAATAAGTCATGAAGACAAGATTCAGCTAAGGTCTGACAATAGAAACAGAATTCTTTAACTGGAACACTGAATATTGCTGCTTGCCTGGTCTGGAAAAAATTCATATTCATTGGTAATGTCATTTGAAATGAAGAATGATATAATAAGGGAAGATTGTGAATATATTTTTGTCTTCTGTTGATGATGAATATCCTCTAGATGCTTCTAAGGTTCACATACCTACTTCCTTCTAGACTTCGTAACCCTAAGATCAGACTTAACCACTCCGTTTTCCCTGTGATTTTGCTATTTCTACGTATGACCTGGCTAGTCATCATTCAAATTTTCTTAAATTTTGCTTTTGGACAGCATATGGCACCATCTGTTAGGTCCTTTTTTTTGTGCTGAATCATCCTTGCTACAACACAGTCAAACGTGACTTTTAAACAAGAGTCCTTGTATTGCTGATCTTTGAAAATCAAATGAAGGTGAAAAAGATGGGAAGCCACAGGCATATGCTGTGGAATCAGAGATCAGGTATGTCTACTGCCATGTTGGAGATCTCTTTTCTGATGTAAATTTCTCATTATCTCTATGTTTTCTGTATTGCCTATCATGATGTCTAGAACATATATTTAGTTTTTTTTGTATGTAAACCTGCCAAATTTTTAAAAAATCATTTTTTTCTTGTTTAGGAAATGCATCTTTCCTAAAAGTTAATACTTTAGGAAGTGCATCTTTCCAAAAAGTTAATACTTTTTTTTTTGATAAAGTAGAATTATTTGGGCAGTTTATTTGTGATTTACCTTTCGTATTTCTGCTCTCATCATTGCTCATCTTCACTGCCAATGAAAAATACTTCCACAGCATGTTTGGAACACAGTCTCCAAACATATTGCCACTGCCTCTCAGACACCCAAGGAGCATATCCAAGTATGAGTATATAGTAGCATGCTAGGGAGCATATATGCAACATAGCAAAAAAGCAAACCAATTGCCATCGAGTCAATTCTGACTCATGACAACTCTATTATGTTTAAGAATAGAACTGTGCTCCATAAAGTTTTCAATGGCTTTGATTTTTGCAAGTAGATTGCTAGGTCATTCTTCCAAGGAGGCTCTGGGTGAATTTGAACCACCAACTTTTCGGTTATTAGCCAAGTGCTTAATTGTTTGAACCATCCAGAGATTTACATATACAACATTAAGAGTGGGTATTTTATCATGTTGCCTTCCTCTCTGGTATTAGTTTTTATTCATTTAGTTTTTCCTTTTTCTCAAAACCCAATGAAAAAACAAGATTTGGAGGGTGAAAGAGAGGTCTAAACAAAGTTTATAATTTTAGTGAAATTGAATATACAAAAATTAGTTTAAAAATAAATTTATGTTTATGTCAGCAAAGTTCGATAGAAGTTCTAAAAAAGAAAAAAAATGTTGGGAAGAATTGAGTTATCACAAGTAATATATGCATGCACAGTAGCAGTCTGTAACATATTTACCTCACATTTTTGATAGCAAACATAGAGTTATGCATTGAATTGTGTTCCCTCAAACTATGTGTTGAAATCCTAACCTCTGTACCTGTAAATATGATCCTGCTTAGATATCGATGTTCTCTTTTTTATGTTAATGAGGTCAGACTGGAGATGGGTGGGTCCTAAACCCAATCATTTCTGAGTTATAACAAGAACAAAACAGACACAAAGATACACACAGAGAGAAGGGGAAGACAGATGGTAGATGAAATATCTTTATAGGGATGCATTTATAAGCTTAAGAATGCCAAGGGTTGCTGACAGCTACTAGAAGCTGAAATAGACAAGAAAGAACTTTCCTTAGAACCACACCCTGAATTCGGATTTTAGGTCACTATGAGTCGGAATCAACTCAATGGCAATAGGTTGTTTGTTGTTGGTGAACTGTGAGAAAAAAGATTTCTGTTCTTTAAAGCCACCCACTTGGGATATTTCTGTTACAGCAGCAATAGGAAACTAATACACACCATCCATCATATTCACTTAAAATTGCCAATTACAATGCAAATAATTTTGCAATTCTTTTAGCTTTATGGTTGTGTAGGTGTTACACACTTGTATTACTGTGCATATTTGAGAAATTCTGTAATAAAACCTACACAAAAAATACTTTTTCAGGTACTACCATTTTTCTCTCCTTGATATATCACTTTTTATTTCTTAAAGGCTCACAAATATATTCCGTTAAAGCAGTAATTTATCTTTTGTGACACGAATGTTATACTGATGGATAAAGAATTTTGGTCAATTTATTAATACACATGCTGTCAATGGCCAATTGAACAATAACTAAGTAAATGCTATTGACTTAGACTTTAGTAGACTTTAAAGGAAATGCCGCTTTGTTTATCATAGATTGATGTTCAGCTATATATAATTCAATGCTATCACATGTATTCTCCAAGTTTTATTTCCATAATACCTGTGTGTGCTTCCATCCAAACAATCATTTCAAATTGGCCATTGAGAAAGTCTTCAAGGGGAAAATGAGTTCCATAAATGTAACACGAAGGCTTGGGACTTGGGTGGGGGTAAGACAATGAAACTACATGGGAAGGCTGATATATTTTGTACAATAAAACAGAGGAGCTTAGAGGTGAATTCATCAACTGTAATAGATTTCACAGCCTATATGCAAATGTATTCCACGACAGTTTATCCAAATTTAGACAACTTTGTCATTATTCTTTAATTTAAAAAAAAATTAATCCACTGTAAACCGTAGATTTTCATTAATTGATCCAAGATTCTAGATTTGTGTAGAGTCATTCTAATCCATTTTTGTTAGCAGCCTTCTCCTTTAATTAAAAAAAAAAGTGCTTTTTTTTTTTTTTTTTTTAAGTAGGGTGGGTGGAAGATTATGAATACTTTGATGAATGAAAGTCAGTTTGTTCTCACCTCCCTAATAGCTTGCCTAATTTCTGCCTTTCCTAGTTACTACCTAGTGATAATTACGGATAGGATCCATCAAATTGTGGTTGAACAAAGTTTAATCTTGGATATAGAAACAAAGATCTTGGGAATGATTATTTGCCCTGGAAATGACATTTAGCCATTGGAGGGCATGACACAAATTTCATCTCCAACAAAGTCATTACCCTGCTGAAAAGATACCTCAGGGTTCTTATTGGATATAATTGCTTTCTGTGTTCTATAAAACATGAATGTCCATAGATGTTGATGAAATCTCTATGTGTGTGCATGTATATATACAGAATTCTTTCACACAGAATTTATCATAATTTGAGTTTACAAGGATAGATATTTATCTCTAAGAGCTTGGTTAGAGTATGACGATTTCTCAGTCTTATTTGATTAAGGAACACTTGTGTTTTTTTTTTCCTTTATAATTTCTATTAAATCATGGAAGGTGCTGGTGTTTTCCTAGGAATATAATTTTAGAAACATTCTTCCAGGAAAAGGTTCATAGGATACAAATTATATTTGAGAATACATTTGCAAAATACTCAAGAACCTTTCCAGAATTCCGCTGGACCCCCCAAGTATGGTCAATCATTCCCCGATTTATGCCCCATTATAATTCTGTAAGAAGATATCACACATTTTGTAAGCATTTATTTACTTACATTAATACTTGTATAAAAATGACATTAATCTTTTCTTATTTGTTTTTGACTATCTGGAACATAGCAGTGGATTATATCTAAACCAATCCTACTAACCCCCCTGCCATCAAGTAGATTTTGACTCATGGCGACCCTATTGGACAGAGTAGAACTGCCGCATAGGGTTTCGAACACTGTGAATCTTTACTGAAACAGACTGTCATATCTCTCCTGCAAGCAGCTGGTGGGTTCAGATCGCCAACCTTTTGGTTTGCTGCTGAATGCTTTAACCACTGCATGACCCCGACTCCTTGGATTATATCTAGTAGAATACAATTACATGTCAGATTTGGAGGGGGATTCATATCCATGGAATATGCATAATATGGGAGCCCCTGGGTGGCACAAATGGTTAAGGGTTCAACTACTAATCAAAAGTTACCAGCTTGAATCCACCCAGAGGCAACTCAGAAGAAAGGCCTGGTGATCTGCTTCCAAAAAGTCACAGTTGAAAACCCTATGGAGTGCAGTTCTACTCTGCAACACATGGGGTCACTATGTATAAATGTGTATAAGTGGTACACCATTTTATACTTGGTGATGATGGCTATTGTTTGTCCCTCTTCAATTTAAGTGAGTAGGGGTAGGAGGTTAGATTATCTGACATTTAGAGCTGATAAATTATTTCATTCATTGGCTTCCATCTCTAATAAGGAAGAATATTCTTATAATGAAAAAAGGAGACAAAAGGTAAAAGAGATTTCTGAGTTCTCTTGAATAGAGATCTACAACTTTCCATTAATATCTTAAAAATATGAAAATACCAAACAGAATTGGCATTAAGGGATGTTTAAGAAGTAGTCTTGGAAATTAAACTGCTGAAATAACTAGTACTACCATGTTTCAATCACAATATTTTGTATAATTCCTATAAAAGAGAGTTCGTGTATTTATTAATCTTAGTGACCTTCAGAGAACCTGTTACAAAGATTTGCAGAAAAAAAGTGACAAAGTACAGTCAGGGATATTTAATACAAATAACAACGAAAAAGGACATGAATTAAACTATAAATGAATAAATAAACAATTCCTGATTTTTTTTTTCATTTATTTCCTTTCAAATATCACAGAGCTTTGTAACTAGTATTGGCTTAGCACTGATAACATGCTCAATTTCACTGATGTGACAGAGTGTATTCTTTTGGGATTAACTAGTCGTCAGGAATGGCAAGTTGTCTTCTTCATCATTTTTCTCATGGTCTATATTATCACCACAGTGGGCAATATTGGCATGATCTTGTTAATTAAAGTCAGTCCACAGCTTAACAGCCCCATGTACTTTTTCCTTAGTCGTTTGTCATTTGTGAACGTTTGGTTTTCTTCCAATGTCACCCCTAAAATGTTGGAAAACCTTTTGTCAGAGACAAAAATGATTTCGTATTCTGGTTGTTTAGTACAGTGTTTTTAATTCATTGCCCTTGTCCATGTAGAAATTTTTATTCTTGCTGTCATGGCCTTTGATAGATACGTGGCCATTGGGAATCCTCTACTCTATGGCGGCAAAGTGTCAAGGGTTGTCTGTATTCGACTGATTTCGTTCCCTGACATATACGGCTTTCTGACTAGTCTTGCAGCAACATTATGGACTTATGATTTGTACTTCTGTGGGAAAATTGAAATCAACCACTTCTACTGTGCAGACCTACCTCTCATCAAAATGGCCTGTGCTGGGACCTATGTAAAAGAATATACAATGATCATACTTGCAGGCATTAACTTCACATATTCTCTGACTGTAATTATCATCTCTTATCTACTCATTCTCATTGCCATTCTATGGATGCACTCAGCGGAAGGGAGGCGGAAGGCCTTCTCCACCTGTGGGTCCCATCTGACAGCTGTCATCATATTTTATGGGACTCTCATCTTCATGTATCTCAGACGTCCCACTGAAGAGTTGGTGGAGCAGGGGAAAATGGTGGCTGTGTTTTATACCACAGTGATCCCCATGTTGAATCCCATGATCTACAGCCTGAGGAACAGGGATGTGAAAGAAGCCATGAACACAAAGTGATCACTAGAACATGTTTAACAAAATAAAATAGAGTTCATTTGTTTTCTATGCTTCATAAATATTTGTTTGGCAACAGATTATTGCTCAATACAGAGGCACATTAAAGACTTTCCAATGCACTGAAAAGAACAAAAAGAGAGAGACAGAGACTCAAAATGGGAGAGAAAAAAAGTAGATTGATCCATTTGTGTCAAAGTTATGTAAACTCCCCCCCAAAAAAACAAACTTGTTGCCATTGAGTCAATTCTGACTCATAGGGCCCCTAAAGGACAGAGTAGAACTGCACCATAGAGTTTCCAAGGAGCGTCTGGTGGATTTGAACTGCCAGTCTTTTGGTTAGTAGCCGCAGTTCTTAACCACTAAGCCACTCATAGGATTGCTATTAATCGGAATTGAGTCCGTGACACTGGGTTTGGTTTTTGAAATTAAGTACTGAGGACTAATGAAAAGTAAATTAATTAATTGAAAAGGTGCAGCAGACGTAGTTTACAAGTAGAGAAATTGAAATTGTTCAAATAGCTTAGTATCTTACTTATTTTAGTGCTACTATAACAGAAATACTGCAAGTGTGTGGCTTTAACAAAGAGAAACTTACTTTCTCACTGTTTAGGAGGCTAGAAGTCTAAACTCAGTGAACCAGCTCCAGGGAACGGTTTTCTCTCTCTGTTGACTCTGGGGGAAAATCCCTGTCATTAATCTTCACTGTCCTAGGAGTTTCTCAGCTCAGGGACCTTGGGTCCAAACGACGTGCTCCCCTTCTGCTTCTGCATTCTTGGTGGTAGGAGGTCCCCCTGTCTCTCTGATCTCTTCTCTCTTTTGTATCTCAAAAGAGATTGACTTAAAACACAACCTAATCTTGTAGATTCAGTCCTGCCTCATTAACATAACTTCCACTAATCCTACCTAATTAACATCACAGAGGTATAATTTAAAATACATACGAAAATCACTTCAGATCACAAGATGGTGGGCACCACAAAATATTGGGTATATATTTTGGAGGGATACAATTTGGTCCATAACACTTAGCTAAAACCAGATACTTTATTTTTCTTATTTAAAAATGCAGTGGATAAATTTGGGAAACTGTTGTTCATTTGACTATTTAGAGAGTAATTTGAGGCAGAAAAAAATAACAACCTGTTCAATTGTCTCGTAGTATGAGGACATAAGACACAATAGTCTTACTAATAATTATGATTCTGTTTAATACATCTGTCATTGTTGGCGTTGGATCAGTATTTCCTGGTACTTGGGGACTGAGGAATGTAACAGAGAGCTTTTCCTGAGTCTAATTCTGTTCTTAGTTTTCCAAACTATATAGAGGCAGTATATAGTTTAGAATTTATGGATAGCCTAGTTTGGCAATCTTGTTCTTTAACTTGCTAGTTATGTAAACTTAGACAAAAATTTAACCTCATGCTTATTTTACATATGCATATTTATACTCTTCAAAATAGTCACCATATTAGTCACAATCACATAGAGATAGTGAGATAATAGTTGTAAACTTCTTAGAGGTGAAACTACAAATTAGTTCAAATTTTTTGAAGGCTTAATAGGCAACAGGCCCTGGGCCGAGAGTTATTTCTAACTTATCTTAGATCACCATAACTACACTTTAAGATAGCACGACCTCTTTTTACAGATGAGCACATTGAGGTTCAAAATTTTATGACTTGCCCACATGGTTAATGTGGTAGAGCCAAGGTTTAATTTCAGAGTTGTCTAACTTCCAAGTATATGATCTACTGCCTGCCAGAAAAGCCTGAATGTAGTGGGACAAATTATTTCTTCTATGATCTAATGCTTCATCAATGACTTCTACTTGTGTTTATTCTTCCTAGAGTTGGCAGATGATCTTTGATTTTGTGTTATCTGACATCTGCAAACAAACAAACAAAAACTGAGCCATTGGTGGTGCAAAAGGTTGAGAACTCTGCCACTAACCAAAAGGTGGGTGGTTCAGATTTGCCCAGAAGTACCTCAGAAGAAAGTCTTGGAGATCTACTTCCAAATGGTCACAGCCATTGAAAAAACAACAACAACAAAAAACCGAACACACATAAAAAAACTATGAGATATGGAGAACATGCAGTGATGTGATCCTTTATCCTGACAGATGGTACTTATTAAACTGCATCATATGGAAAGTCCCTCGCCGAAATTTTACATGATCCAAACAAAACATATTTTTTTGAGGTGCATAACTGCAAAATGTGAATGAAAGTGGGCAGAACCTATGCAAAAGTGGAAGACACATGGTACCATAATGACAGGATTTTGATCTTTGTTTTACAATGAGCAGTATTCTTCCAATTAAAATTATTTCCCTTCTCCTACCCCTGAGATGTTTCTAGAATCTTAATCATTATTCCTTTCCTAATTACCTGGGTAGTTCCTTAGGGAGATGCTCCCAATGTTCAAGACTCTTTTATAAACGGTGAGAGATTACTCATTTGCTGTTCGCCTCTGCCGAAGGTAGGTCTGCAAGTTCTGTAAGCTTTGCAATGCACATTGACACAGTCAAATCTTATAATTTTCCTTTCTATTTGATGAGAAGATTAATATCTTATCCTTAGATTTATTTTTACTACAAAGTTTGGCTGTGTGGAGTTATATTACTGGGAAATTTTCTTATTTTTACTCATACCAAACCAAACTTGTTGCTGTCGAGTTGATTCCGACTCACAGCGACCCTATAGGGCAGAGTAGAACTGCCCCATAGGGTTTCCAAGGAGTGGCTAGTGTATTCGAACTGCTGACCTTTTGGTTAGCAGCGGAATCCTTAACCACTGTACCACCAGGGCTCTATTTTTATTCATAGTACCGTCAAAACTTTGTAAAAATGAGCTTGTTGTAGGGGATTTACAAAAACCTTTATTGCTCATTTATTCTCCTTTCACTCCTCTTTACAGCTAAAGACCATTGATTTTCACATTGTTATTTTAAAATATCTATGAATGGAATTGGAGATCTTGAGTCAATGGAACAATTACATCAGTGATTATATTTTTGCTGTTTTTCTCCATGGGAAATTTCTCAAGTGTTAATAAACATAAAATTTTTTTTTAAGAAACACATTCTATGTTCTCAATAGTTTTGATCAATAATTCACACCTAAATGTAATAAATGAGTTCTCTCCCAGAAGTCACCTGGTCATCTGGTCCTAGGTCTATGGGAATCATCTCACATTGGATGGATAGGAATAAGCAGTGGCCCATATCTGTAGTCCAGCCTGCTTTAGGGGTTTATGCAAAACTCTTCTAGTCCATCAAGGATGATCTATCTAAAGGATAACTTTCTTCTGTCTTGAAGGGTAATTAAACTAAATTTTAAATAAAAAGAAATAGAATAACATCATAGGTTATCAAAGTGGCAGCAATATGAGGTAGTTAATGCTACAATGCCGAAGTCAGATTAATTGGGTTGCATCTCAATCCACCCAAGTAGTAGCTATCTGACTCAGGGAGATTTTCTTAAACTTTTAGTGCTTCAGTTTTCTCATTTGTTAAAATGGAGCTGCTAATAGAACTTGTTTTATAGGATTTTTGCATACAAGGGCTAAGTAAACATTCAATAAAATTACCTATTCTTATTAATATTATAAAGCATCCGCTGCTTCCACTAGAAAATTCTTTCCTAGACAGTTTTACAAACACTGGAGTTTGTAATGTAGTATATAAAGTTGATTTAAAGATCAGGAAGCTTTAAAAAATCATATTTGTGAATATTCCTGAGTATCTGTTGTATGTAAAGACTAAGTTAGGCAACTTAAGGGGCTTTAAGGTGAGTAAGACAAACTCTGTTACCACAGGGCTAGAGATAATCTATGCCCATTGCCGTGGAGTACATTCTGACTCGTAGTAGAACTGCCGCATAGGGTTTCCAAGGAGCAGCTGGTGGATTTGAACTGCAGACCTTTTGGTTAACTGCTGAGCTCTTAACCACTGCGCCACCAGGGCTCCAGTGATAATGTATGGAGGAAGAAAAATGTACACGTCACAAAGAGACTGAAACAAAATGAACAATGGTCTAGAAAACTGGTCCTCTTTCATGAGAATGGTATTATTTATGTTTCTAAGACATCTTGATGCTTTTTAATGTAATATTCTTATACTTAAAACCATAGACCAAAACCAACCAAATGAAACAGCTGCCATCGAGTTCATTCTGACACATAGTGACCCTATGTGTTTCAGAATAGAACTGCACTCCATAGGGTTTTCAGTGGCTGTGATCTTTTGAAAGTAGATCACCAGGCCTTTCGTCTGAGGTGTCTCTGGATGGGTTTGAACTGCCAACCTTTTGGTTGTGGGCGAGTGCATGGTAGTACCATTAACCCAAGTCAAGCTCTGTTAACTAAAGAATTACAGGTTTATGCTATCAAGGTCAGGGTTTTTTACATAGGTAAATCCCAGAGCTTAGCTCTCTTTCACAGCAAGAGTCTGCAGCTCTCAAATGACCAACACATAAAAGGAACCAAGACGGATGAGCTACAATCATGGAAATCTATTGTAAGGGCAAGCTTAGATCAGAACTAAAACTCCAGAGCTTATTTAAGTTATGCACCCAATTCATTTTAATATAGTATATGTAATTCTCATATTAAGCATTTTAGGGATAAGAAAATAGTTCATAAAGATTAATTTTTCAAGTGTTTCCTGCTACTAAGCTAATGGTTCGGGATGTGATTATGGGGTCAGTACACTTTCTAATATGTAATGCAACCTCTTTAGTAATGTCCTTTTTGACCACGTCAAGCTAACATTTCCTCTTCAGAGTTTTTGTACTTCCACTCCACTCTTACTTCATATTTCTACATAGCTGGCTACTTCTCACTACTTGGGTATCAGTTTAAAATTCACCTCCTCATACAGACCTTCTTCAACCACACCATTTGTAACTCGCCCCCTCCCGCAGCTTATTCCCTCTTCATTAGCATGGTGTACTTATGTCACAACAGTTTCCTCTACCTAAAATACCTCATTTGCTCATTGTTTATTTCTTTACAACAGTAATGAAGTATGATGAGAGCA
This sequence comes from Trichechus manatus latirostris, assembly GCF_000243295.1. NCBI lineage: Eukaryota > Metazoa > Chordata > Mammalia > Sirenia > Trichechidae > Trichechus > Trichechus manatus. The sequence goes on along the minus strand of NW_004444172.1, from coordinate 1,526,693 downwards.
GAACTCTTGTGTATCTTGTTCATCCTTATCTTTCTAGAACTGAGAATAGTTCTGGATATAATCTACCAAATGCATCTGGCCTTGATGTTTATAGAATGAAATAATGGAACCAGTTAGAAACAAAGGACCATTTATAAGTCAGTGGCCTCCCCAAACACTGTTATTATGGAGAGATGAAATTCCTAATATGGTGCTAATCCTACAGATACCTCCTTAAGCATTTATGGCACATTTTTACTTCTTGCAAGAAGTCAACTGGGGAAGTGTATTACAAATAGAAAATATTATTTGGAAACATTTAGTTTGTACTGGCATTAAACTGGAATATGAATGATAAGTGGAATTAATTGGTTCTGAAAACTAGTGAAATCTGAAAATCAGCCACTGTAGTTAAAGTAACACATCACCTAAACTTTACCTCTTGATATTTATCCATGGACACAGTTTTGATAGTGGGTGCTAAATGATTGATCCACTTTTAATTTACTTTTCTGTGATAACCAGAAAACAGATATAGTGTGTGCTATCAAGTCCTTCTTGCCTCACCCTTGCAGGCAGTAGCAATGAAGCCAGCCTAGTGTTTAGCTTAAAAAGTAAAATTTGACCAGGAATTTTACATTTCAAAAACATGACATCATATGCTGACATAATGTCGGACAAATACGTCAACGAGATTTATTTGACAACTAGATTGTAACACCATTGTATAAATCCATTGTCCCATAAAATTATACATGGAACCCTCTGAGATGTGTAAAAATAGGTAAGTTAATATCGCATGCATATTTGTATTTTTATTGACACTGAGAGGCAACTATGATATGTATTCAATGAAGTATCAAAGTACGTCCCTTGTCTACTTCCCAGTTTGTCACTAACTGGCTGTCTGACCTTGAGTGTATACTTTAACATTTATGGGCCTCAAGTTTCTTTTCTACAAAATAACATGTTGGAATGGATTTAGTCCTTCTCTTGAAACTCTCAGTCTGACTTTGGTCATATCTATGCCCTCTGATTTTAAGGTAGACCTATTGTAATAATCTAGTAAATATACAAATGCCTAATTCTAATATTAGTAAAGAGTATAATACACCTCTTTTACAGATAAGAAGCTAGAAAATGATTATGGTAATTGTGTATAGGACCTATTGAAGGGAACAATGATGCCTATATATTACCGTCTTGGACATTGTGCAAAAACTACATTGCTTTCTAAATTATTTGAGTTAGAATAAGGATAAACAAATATTTCAGGAACAAAACAAATCTATTCATGTTTTGTCTTTCTCCATAGGCCATACAGATTGGTTCCCTATAAAGGCAATGCCAAATTTCATGGATGTGACAGAATTTATTCTTCTGGAGTTGACCAGTCACCAAGAGCTACAGGTTCTCTTTTTCGTGGTGTTCCTAGTAGTTTACATGATCACTGCGATAGGGAACGTTGCTATGATCATTTTGATCACCATCAGTCCCCAGCTTCAGAGTCCCATGGACTTTTTCCTGAGTCATTTGTGTTTTGTGGACGTGTGGGTTTTTTCCAATGTCACTCCCAAAGTGTTGGAAAACTTACTATCAGAGATAAAAACCATTTCTTATGTGGGGTGTTTTGATGAAATGTTGCTTTTTCATTGCCCTTGTCCATGGGGAGGTCTATATCTTGGCAGTGATGGCCTTTGATCGGTACATGGCCATCTGCAACCCTTTGCTTTATGGCAGAAGAATGTCCAGGACTGTCTGTGTTCGACTTATCTCTGTACTTTTTATCTATGGATTCTCTGTTAGTCTCATATGCACACTGTGGACATATCCCTTGTACTTCCGTGGAAGCTTTGAAATCAACCACTTCTATTGTGCAGATCCTCCTCTCATCAAGACTGCCTGTGGAGGAGTTCATATCAAAGAATACACAATGATTGTCATCGCTGGAATTAACTTCACATATTCCCTCTCGGTAGTCCTGGTTTCCTTTACATTTATTGCAGTAGCTGTGCTACGCATGTGCTCTGCTGACAGGAGGAGGAAGGCCTTCTCTACTTGCAGGTCCCATTTGACAGCTGTTACCATGTTTATGGGTCCCTGATATTTATGTATCTCAGGCGGTCCGCTGAGGAGATCATGGAGTAGGGGAAAATGGTGGCTCTGTTTTATACCACAGTCTTTCCCACGCTAAATCCCATGGTCTACAGTCTGAGGAACAAGGATGTGAAAGAGGCAGTCAATAAAGCAATCATAAAGGCAAATTTGGGGCAATGAAACTGGAGTACATACTGTTGTGGTATGTTGGTACCTAAGTACTTTCTAAAGGCAACCCTTACATATACAAAAAGCTTCAGTTTAACACTGATATTTTACCCGATGAATGAACTCTAAAGACTCAGCATGCTTTATACCTTACATATGCAACACTTTTATTTAAACTGACATAGTGTCATTCACGGTGTATGTAAAATTGTGCTAAGCATAGTCATTGGAGCCACTCATAAAAAATTCTGGATAAATAAATGCTAATTTGGAGGTGCGCTTGGTATAGTTGAACATTATTTCCTATGGTATATTTTTATATCCATGCTCCTTGACTTAGATTTCATGTGAAATATAATTTCAGCAAGGAAAAAAGTAAAAAAAAAAAAAAATGTTTTTACATGACTAGAGGATGTTAATAGATCTTAATTTCCCTAAAAATTATTCTAAAATGTTTATGCATAGATGGATTTTTGAAAATGAAATTGTGTTCAGAATCTTCAACTAATATCTTAATACAATCATAAGAGTTGTCCTCAGTATGTGTTATTTGACTGAGAGTGAACAATGTTTCTGTTCCAATAATCTGTTTTCCCACCCTAACTTTACTCATTGGTTTGGATTCTACTATATATTTTCTGATGTTAAAAGATTTTCTGTAATTTAAAATCTGACCTTTGACCATAGAATATCTTCCCATTAAACATTTGCTTAATAATCTGATTTGAAACTATTGTTTGATTCTAGCTTCTTCCCACTAATAATACATTCATTGGCTCTGTATTTAGCAGCTTAAATCAAACATTCAGTGCCTAGAGTAGATCAACCAGATAAGTAGCTCAGCTCAACTTAATGCTATTGAACTGAGAATCCATTCTAATTTGATCAATATGGTTCAATATGATATTTCATTTTGGCCTTGTGAAAAATTAACAAAACTCATTGTTCAATTTATCTTGATTTTTGCATGTGCAGTATACAACATAAATTGGTCTACCCTATATGACTCTTTCTAACTTACCAGCATAAAGACAAATGGCAGGTAGGCATGTTTCCTGGAGAGAGTTTCTTCTAGCGTAAGTTGTTGTTGTTGTTAGATGCCATTGAGTTGGTTCCAACTGATAGTGACCCTATAGGACAGAGTAGAACTTACCCATAGTAGCAATCTCATTTAAAAGAATGTACAATTGGATACGTGTAGAAGACACTGAGAAGTAGCATATAGTTGTGCTAATGTCTCTGTAAAGGTGAACGAGTTCAAACACGGAGAGTATTGTTATTCATGTCAATATACTAAACAACCAGGAGACATTTTCCCAGTGACTTAGACTGGATCTGAGGAAAAGCAGACCTGGGAGTACTGTTTTTTACTCTAAATTCTGAGAGCAAGAGGAAAGAGTGCCATTAGTTGGTATTGTTAACACTTTTTATGTGTTTTAGATCACCTGAATTTGCTTCAGAAGAGTTAGGGTCAAGTCTCTAAAGTAGGGCCGCTCAAGCAACAACTGTCTTCTCATAGATTGACATAATATGACATTTCAAGGGTTCGTATTTTCTGTGATCCTTATAACAGAGATGTTTTACCACTGTTCTCTTTTTCCTTTAAGAAATAAAACCATGGCCACCCAGCTTTGGACCACCGTTCTCATCTTCCCTTGTTAAGGTGTCACCTTGCTACTAAAGTTTGGCAATGAGGTGTCATCAGAAAGCTATATTTTCTGGCATTGAGTTAGATGTATCTGGTTTAATCAGAAGAAATAGGAACTCTACCCTGTGGTCTTAGATATTAGGTTGTATCCCTTTTGCCTTGCCACTCAATGATGTCCTTGGATTTGTCATGACCTTCAGTTGTCACATCAACTGATTATGAATCAATCCCCTTTCTCCCAATTCTAGGCCAAGTCTCTCCACTAGCCCTTTCAGACATCAGGGAGTTTTTTTCTTGAGCTCAGGAATTCTCAGCTGTTTTTCCTCCACCATATTTGTAGGCATGGACTAGGTGAGCCTCCATCAGGCTTTTTAGCCTATCCATGCTTTAGCTATTGTTTCTTTTCTGTTTGGTTTCCCTTTTGGAACTGTGGTTTTTCTGTGAAGCTTTTAGTCTCCCTGGCTACACCCTGGGAAGTTGAGCCATCAATCCTTTTGTAGTTGGAGCTCTTCAAATTATCTGAACTTTTTTTATTTTTCTTGGTAGCTCTATGGTTTTGTGATTCCTAGCCTTAATCCAGGATGCTACTCAGAGGAAGGGGAACCAGATATCTTTTCAAAGCTTCGTAGACAATAAAATCCTATTCACATTCCTAATCTCAGCTTCAGCCTTATTAGTCTTTTATATTATGAGTGCTTTCTCACTCTGTGGTTTACTGTATAAACTCTGAGCTATTAGGTTTCTTAGCTTTTAAATTTATGTTTTTCGGAATTACAAAACAAATGAAACCAAAACAGTTACAAGGACAATTACATTTTTTCCTTGATTGAGTGGTTGCCCCAGCAAGTGACAGCCATGACTTTCAAGATCAATGTCTTTGCTATTGGGTTGCTATGAGTTGGAATCGACTTGACGGCAACAGGTTATAGATGTGCATCCTCCCAAAAAAATCGGTTTAAAAGTATGAAAGTCATAATTATCACACATTGTTTTCTCTCTAGAATTTGTACCTTGAGGCAATCCATTTAGAAAGCATATTCCTGATTGCTGCTTTAATGAGGGTGTTGGCATTGGGTTGGAGTAGGCTCAACAGCAACGGATTTTAGTTTGGCTTTGAGTGATGCAGGTATAAAAATACTTGAAACAATTCATCGTTTAATATCATATTAAAGCCTTCATATAAATCTAAGATCAAGTGACTTTAGCTAAAGTGATTTTAATAGACTTCTGATTAACTCCTGATATAGTCATTTCTTTTGTCAATATATTTCCCAAAATACAGGGAATGAGAAGATTTTATATATTACACAGACATTTTGCAACTTTAAATGTTCGAGTATTTTTAATTTTGTTATTTTCTATTTATGGCAAATGTCAAATTGTCACAGATTTCTCATTTGCAGTGGCTATATAAAGTTTAGTTTTCAGATTTATTGAAATACAGTTGTAAGTCAATTTAAGAAAAATAAGCTAAGCAAATAATAGTCTAATATGTCAGGGTTGGAAAATCATAAAATATAACAATAATTAAAGATTAGAAGAAAGAGTCCTATGCCAAGTTGTCACAATTACACACACATACACCTCTATGTTATATGCAGTAACTTTTTGGGGTGCTATCAGCCAATCAGATACTACTGCTAACAATCCTACAAGATTTATATATACCCCTTTTGATTTTTTCAGATAGATTCAATAATTCCACAATGTTAATGACTATTAACTGGTTGGACTGAAACATAAAATTCAGTAAGTGTGTATCAAAGTCTTTGTTGTCCATGATGCTTGAGTGCCTCCTCAATATGTTATTATAAGAGTTGTTAATTTTAGTGATGCAGTACTCAGACAAAATCGGAGGGAACTCAGATAACATATAATCCCTCAGATTTTTACCTTTCTTTCTTTCTATGATTGCATAATAGAGTTTCTTTTGCTATTTTATATATACCTGTAATATCCTGATTATACTTACACACACACACACCACACTTGTATAACTGCACATGCATAAGTACTTACATGTTTCGTGGATATTTAGATATATTTATCTATAAACACACAGAAACGTGTATATATAAATCTGTATGCATACATATGTATTTATTTGTAGCACATAAAATTTTTTTTCCCTCAGTACACACCTATCACTCTCCTTCAAAACATATCAGCCTAGCAACCCTTTTGTTGTCCTTTTCAATTTAAGCTCATGGGGCTTGACCATCAAGGAATGGATGTACTCTGTGGGAAAGCAGAAATACATTACAAAATGGCAAAGAGACCAAGCCTATAGACATTTTAGCGAAAATCACCTCCTTTGATATGTGCATTCTTTATTGTAAAAGCTTAACTTATCATATCTTTATTTCCACAATGATCTCAGTGATGCTAGGATGTTGGCAGGGAGTGAAAGAAAAAGAAGGCTCTTATGCTAATGTAATATGGTTGTGTTTATATATTTAAAAAAGGAAATCTTAGCTAGTATTGAAATGGACTTTGTGGACCAGCCTAAGTCTGTATGCATTTTATTGGTCAGAGTGCCTGGGTCGAGTCTTCATTTTACCACATTCTAGGTGAGGAGTCATAGACTTCTTAGTTTAAGCTCTGTTGCTAAGTTTCCTTGTCCATAAAATGGAGATGATAATATTGCCTTCCTTACAAGGTTATTATGAGGACTAAAGGTATATAAAATAGTGCTTGACAGATAGCAAACACACAGTAGATTCCTGCCATCATTATTATTCATGTGTCCATTTCTCCCTCTGAACTAAGTGCGTACACATTCATAGTACTCTCTTCATCCACTCTAGCGAATATAACACAAGGTATTTTGAACAAATTATACTGAAAGCCTGTTTTCCTTTCCACTTTTACCACTTTAACTTACTGCTATGACCTCGACTTCTATGCAAGCATAATCTGGTTATAGTTATATTGAGGCAATACTGTATATCTGGTTATAGTTATATTGAGGCAATACCCTATTTCACAGATTTTTATGTCTTTAATTGTTGTGTCTGTCCTTTATGGTTTCGTTGAGACTTTCTGAAGCTTATGGCCAAGTTTAATGGTCTCTATCTGTAACCCACTCCAGCACTGCAAGATATGGGCAAATTTATAGATTCATCAAAGACAGCTTTTGACATTTGAGTTATTTCATTATATTGGTTTTTCTCTAGATATTTCTTTTACTAGTCTTAGGGGAAGGGAAATGGTATTTCTCTATCTCTGCTCTTTGATAGGAGCCCTGGTGGCACAGTGGTTAAGAACTTGGCTGCTAACCAAAAAGTTGGCAGTTTGAGTCCACCAGCCACTCCTTGGAAACCCTATGGGACAATTCTGCTCTGTCCTATGGGATCACTATGAGTTGGAATGGACTCGAAGGCAACAGGTTTAGTTTTTGGGGCTCTTTGATAAGTATCATTTGGCGCTTTCAAATTTTATCACAACTATGTAGTTGCAATTTCTTGTCTTAGACCAAAACTTTTTAAGATAACTCTGCTGTAGGAGGCAGATTCAAGACTGAAATCCATGTAAATCTAACTACAATGTCTGATGTTCTTTCCATATTGTTCAATGAACTGTAACTTGAGGGTAGAATCAGCTTTGAGTTTTGGGGCTTTATGAGCACCATTTATCTAGAACTTAATAATGTTACAGCAACTTTGCATCTGTGTCTACCACTCAGAGCTGGTCTGAAAGAGCTTTTGTGATAAAGTCCAAACATTATCTAATGTTGTTTAGCCAGCAAATAATAGAACTGAGGTTTGAACTCAAGATCACTAGGCTCCAAAAGCCAGATTCTTCCTCTTCTGTTAAGATGCCATAGCTTGAAATGCAAACAGATTTTGATTTCTGGGAGATCTCATAACCCCAAGAAAAAAGAGTCAGGAGAATAGAGCATCCTTTGGACTCAGGATCCTTGTGCTGACAAGATCCGCTACTGGGGGAGATTGATAATAAGGACCTCCCTCCAGAGCAAACGCAGAGAAAGCCTTCCCCTAGAGCTGGCACCCTGAATTTGGACTTTTAGTCCTAGACTGTGAGAGAATAAATTTCTCTTTGTTAAAGCCATCTAGCAACACTAGATGACTGAGACAGACTGCCAGAAGAACGAACAAATCTGTTTTGAAAGAAATACAGCCAGAGTGTTCCTTGTAAGCAAGGATGGAGAGACTTCAACTCATATACTTTGGACATGTTATCAGGAGGGACCAGTACCTGGAGAAAACATCGTGTTTGGTAAAGCAGAGGGTCAACAAAAAAGAGGAAGCCCCTCGACAAGACAGATCGACACAGTGATTGCCACAATGGGCTCAAACATAACAATGTTTGTGAGGATGGTGCAGGTCCGGACAGTGTTTCATTCTGTTGTACATAGGGTCACTATGAGTCAGAAATGACTTGATGGCACCTAACAACAATAATAACAAGATTAAGTGATTAGCTAAGACTTGCTAGAATTATCAGATTCTGATTCCAAATTTCCTGAAAAGGCACCTGATTGTAGGGATATATGCCATTTAAACATGGCTGCACTATTGACAACTGCAGCCGCCACAGGTCTCTATGCTGCATACGACATGTTGGAGACTTGTCAGTGATAAGAAAGAGATTAGGCACGACTTGTTTTCCCAAACCTATTGTCCTGTTACTGATTGGCTTGTTTACCTGAATTCCTTCTCCCTTGCCCGAAACTTATTGTTACTCACCCAAAGCCCATTGTTCTGTGATTTGCTTCACTGCTTGCTGTATTGACTATAAATAAACTCCTGGGACTGGAGCCGGGGGTCGACTCCTCAGACTGACCCTCCTGGCCCCACTTCTCTGTAAGAGTTGTGTTTGGCTACTGTCTTGGCCGCCCCAACAACCATCGCCGCTGCAACATCTGATTGGCTCAACTTCAGTCATGTGACCTCTCCAATCTCTGCTCATAGGGTTAGGGCCACTAGTACAATGATGGATGTCACATTCTACCCTTAGGGAAGAGGGGGATTCTCAGAGAGCAGGAAGCTATTTAGGCAAGGAAAACAGTCAAAATTGTATACATTTTGTTTGCTCACTAAGTCAATCACTCTTCTACCATCACTTAGAATGGTTATAGTGTTGCATTAAACTCTAAGTGAGATGAATTATAGAATATAAATTCATTCATCCCTGTGAATATCCCAGAGCAAACGTTAGTTATACTTTGTGTCTAAGCCAACACAGGCACACCATGACATATTGACAGACTAGTGAGGCAGAGGTGATATTTGCACTAGAGTCTGATGAGCTTCACAGAGGGAATAAAGATTGATAGTTTGTCTCTCTCCTACTGTTCTTAAACTCCTCCAATCTGTCATTGTCTTATCTCACACACGCCAAAAGGTCAGCCGTTCGAAACCACTAGGCTGTCTTTGGAAACTCTATGGGGCAGTTCTACTCTGTTCTATAGGGTGTTGGAATCTACTAGATGGCAACGGGTTTGGTTTTGTTTTTCTCCACCTCTGAAGCTTAGGAAGCTAACTTTCCTTTGGGGAGTAAAAAAGATAAGATATTCTCATCATATCAAATTATAAAATATATAAAATAGAAAGACTAATCCATGCTTCCTCCCAATATATAGTGAGAGCTAAGAGGAGTTTTTTTCTTTTTTTAAGTTTGGTATTTGTGGTCAGAGAATGTCTTTTTAATGTTCTTTTCATCGTCTATTAAGCCAAGCTTAACACTGCAACTGGTAACTAATGGATTCTCAAATAAACAAACAAAAACACAAACACACACAAACATACACACACACACACACATACACACATGCATAAAAATACGTATGTACATAAAATCTAACAAGAAAGTATTTCTTCCCCCCTCCCATATTTATTTTCTTCTTCTTGATGGAGCCAGCACCCAGTGTGTGAGAGTCGTGTTAGAAAGGAACTGTTGAACCGACTTGTCTTCTTGAATGTCTTAACTTAGCTATCAGTAATAGAGCTCACCATTCTGGGTGTAAAAATAAAACAGCAAATAAGAGCATGTTGATTTGGCCAGCATCTGTCTACCTTTGATCCTACATTAGCTTCCATAATAAACATCACTTTGGAAGCTCAGAGATAATTAGCAGAAGCTTTGGTACTGAGTTACTTTTCTCTTGCATGTACACTGGAGTCAGACTCATTTTCTCCCCTTGTACAGCCATGATAAGAAACAAAACAAAACTCTCACACCTCCTCTATTTCAACTTTTTGAAAGACTAGTTCCCATTTTTGAATACTACTTTCACCTAAATATCTGTTTGATACCCATTTTCTCTTAAGTTATCAAAACTTTCTCCTAAAAGAAAGACAACTCACACACAAATGGTCTTTTTCCATAGGAATTGACATCTGAGTTTTATTAACAGGAAAAAAAAATTTTTTTTCTTTTGAAGGAAGTGCAAATCTTGGGGAGATACTTTATTTTCTGAGCATTAGAAAGGTTGTTTAGTTCGCATTTATAGATATCAACCTCATTGAGTTGGAACAGAGGTGGACAAGGTTAAAGTTGTGGATGGTTTGAGGGGCTATTGAGATGACCGATGGAGCTTGTCAACCTACCTGGTTTTAGAAGAAGTCTTCCCCTGAATATTTCCAAAGGGGTCTCCTTTCAAATGACTCTCAGATAGTGAGAGTATGTGTATGGGTGATACATGACTTTATGTGTAGATTATCTATTCTTTTGAGAATTAATTTTTAGTATTCCCCAGACATGATTGCTCCAGGGTCATTGACCCTCCAGGGCCCAGCTGTGTTTGGAAAGGTCTAATAGGTAAATGATTATCCTATAAAGACAAAAGTAGCATGAGGCAATATCTGAACTACATTTTCTCACCATGGAGTCACTAGTCTTTTTTTCTTCTTTTTTTTATGTGTAGAATCCTATTTGTATAAATAAAAGAAAGCAAAAAAAAAAAAAAAAAAAAAAAAAACGCAAACAATTTAAATGGCACAGCAACTTCCAACGTACTAATATACTGCATCTCTTATTTACATTTATCCTCTCCCTTCCCTGTGAACTTCCTAGTGAGAGGTATCCTGATTTAATCATTTGTTGTACCTAGGGCTTCAAATCAATTCATTCTGGTTCAACCCGCTGCTGAGAATTTGCTTTCCAAGCAAAATACACTGAATCAGAATCTACATTTTGAGAAGATCCCCAGGTGATTCTTATGTATACGTAAGCTCTTAACCACTATGCCATCAGGATTTCCTATATCTGGGGTGGAAGTGCAAATTCTTAGCAGGGAGTCGAACTGAACGACCCATTTTGAAACCCTGATACTACCATCTCCTAAAAGAGTATGCTATATACACAGAAGTTTTAAGTTTTTAGGCAGACAAACCTGTTTATATGTTATTTTCTAAATGTGGAAATTAACACAATAACAAATCTTTTTTAGCTACATCCTAATAGGGTTTACAGGGTTTACAGTTTATTTTTCTTATAAACTGTAAACTCTATTACGATGTAACTTTATGAAATCAGGACATTAATCTGTTGTATGATCTTAGGCAAGTATCTGAGTAGATATTTGCCCAAATCATTTGTCATGATATTGATTTATTGATTGATAAGCTATCACTTTCTTATTAATTTGGAGCCCTGGTGGTGTAGTGGTCAAGAGCTCTGCTGCTAACCAAAAGGTTGGCAGTTCAAATCCACCAGCAACTCCTTGGAAACCCTACAGGGCAGTTCTACTCTGTCCTATGGGTCTCTATGAGTCAGAATTGACTTGAAGGCAATGTTCTTTTGTTTTTGTTTTTTACTCCCCCCCTAGATAAACTGAATCAGAATCTACATTTTAACAAGATCCCCAGGTGATTGTTATGTATACATAATCACCTGGGGATCTTGTTAAAATGTGGATTCTGATTCAGTATATTTTTCTTGGAAAGGCAAATTCTCAGCAGGGGGTTAAACCAGACTGAATGGATGTGAAACCCTAGATAGAATAAATATATAGGGTTACTATGAGTCAAAATTGACTCAATGGCAATGTTTTTTTTTCCCCTTATTAATTTGCAGTTAAGTAAAATTTAAAACTATTTTTTGATTGACTAAAATAATTCAATAAAACCAACCAGCTTCTGTCTATAATACAATTCTTGACATCTTGGTTACCCAGATAGGCACATGGCATTTTTAAAATATTATTTTTGTAAAGAAAATATATATATACACGTACAAATATGTATGTATATATATATTTCCAGAAAATAAATAAGGTGTATGTATGCTGATTTATAACATTTAATATACAGAAAATTATGAAAAAAATATGTATACATCACTCACTAGAGATAACTGTTTATTAAGATTAGATGCATTTACTTGGTCTTTTTTCCCATATTTTCTTATACTTGGCATCATAGAGCATATGAAGATTTACTGTATATGATTATCATCTTCCACCAGCACTATATCAGAGTTTAACATACTATTTAATATTCTTCCCTAAACATGCACGTTAATATATGTATAAGCAGTCCATATTTTGATATTGTGATTTTTTCCTAACTAGTAGAATAATAATGCTATGATGAATTTTCTTATTCTTTGATAAGATGACCCAGTATTTTTTAGAGTAAAATCCTAAAAATTATAAATGTTAAATAAAAGGATATGACTACTTTAAGACTCTTAACTTACTGCTCAATTATCTTTTTCTGAAAATACTCCTTGAAACGGTTGCTTGTCTTTACATGTTACCTCCAATTTATCTCCTCTGATTTCTCTTGAATCATTCCAGAAGCCTTTTACCCGCACACTATTCACCTCACTTCCATCAACTATCTTATTATCTGACATTCTGCATTTACAACAGTAGTAAAAAATCTACTATCTGACTGTTTGACTCATTAATGACATAGGTAATGAAACTTTTCATGACCAGTGGGGTATACAGTGTCCACCTGTATTTTCCACGTGTCTGGACCAGAGGGATACATGTGTCCTACATAATATTTTGTGATCTGATGTGGTCATCCTCCATTTTTGTATAATGTCAATTTTCACATAACAACCTGGTCTTTGGAGCCTAACCGTGTCGATAAGTGAGGAGTGGATGCAGTGAAATAAACTGATGGTTAATTTTCCATTATCATGTTATTTGACCTGTCAGCAATACTTGCCACAGTTACTTATTCCTTGATTAACTTTCTTCATTTGCATTCCCACACTCTCCTGGGGTTTCCTCCTACTCCTCTGTATGTTTCTTCTCAGTCTTCATTGCTGGCTCCTCCTTACCGCCTTCACCTCTAAATGTTAGGGAACAACTGGCTCAGTTATTTGGCTTTTTTTTTTTACTTTCACCTTTTTCTTTTTTTTTTTATTTTTTTTCGTTTTTTTGGTTTTTACCGTTTTTTTTTTGCCATTTTTTCCCATCTTTTTTCTTCACCCCGGACCCTTCTTTTGCTTCCCTTTTGCCCCTTCTTGTTTGCCTTTTTTCTTTGGTTTTGACTTAGGCTTTTCAATTTTTGTTTTAAATTTAGTTTTTTGCCTTTTTTTCCTTCTTCCTTCAACCTTGTTGCTTTTTCTTTTTTTTCGGTTCGTTAATTGGCACTTGGGGTTTTTCCGTTTAATTTCTTTGGATTGTTCTTTTTTTCCTTTTCTTCGGTTCCGCCTTTCCATTTTTTTGGGACCCTTGTTTGCCCTTCCTTTCATTAATTCTTCTTCCGTTATTTTTTTTTTTTTTACCCAGTTCGCTTCTTGCTTTTTGTTTTTTTTTCCCTTTTTTTCCATGGCAATTACTTTCTTACCCGGTTTTTTTTTTCCCATCCTTTCCCACTACAGATGATTTTTAACACAATAGCCATAGTGATGCTTTTAAAGAGTTTGAATTCGGTGATTTTCCTCCTCTGCACAGAATCCTGCAATGCTTGCCTATTTCACCCAGAGTAATATCCAAAGTCCTTTACAATGGCCTGTAAAGTTCAATGTGATCTGTCTCTATTCGGTTTCTGCTCTCATCTAACTTAACCTTCCTCCCTCACCCATCCTTCCACGCACACTGGCCAGCCAGCCTTAGGTATTTGCATCTGCTTCCTCTTTGTGGAGTGATCTTTCCGCACATATCTCCATGGCTTACTCCTTCAGTCCCTGACGCTTCATGGTGGTGAAGGTGAAAACACTGCAATCTGATTGTCTGAGTCCAAATTCTGGATCTGCCATTTTGTGCTATGAGAACTTGTTCCAGACACACGTCTCTGTGTCTTGTTTTCGCCATCTTTAAAACAGAAATAGTAACTGCCTCAAATGCTATTTTGAGGATTAAATGAGTTAGTGTAAAGAAGTAGAATAGTGTCAGTATGTTATAAATGCTATAATACACATTATTTACTACAAATCCTATCTCCCCTAACTTATTTTTTTCCTTCATATCATTTATCACTGTAAAATATTTTTACTTGGTTAGGTTTTTGTTCTCTCTCTATTGTTATTATGTGGGCAAGGGTTTTGGTCTCTGTTTTACTGCTTTGTTTGTAGTGCATGACACAAACTAGAGTCTCAATAAATAATTGTTGAACAATAAATTAACCTCTCACAAAGTTTTTGGGAATGTGACACCCACCAATGCTGTAAGAGCATCCATTTTTTCTGTACTAATGAGGAAAAATATATCTATATATAATTTTTATTTTGCCAAGCTGATTATTTAGAAATGGCATGTTTCCTTTTTTATGTGTATTTCCATGATCATTAATATTGTTGATATTTTCTATGTTTATCATTCATCCACAATTCTTCTGTTTTGAATTGTTCATGCTTTTTGGTATCTTTTCACTCATTTATTTCAGTTTTATTTATTGATTCATAAGGCTAATTTATTGTAAAAGATCTCAAAATGCTGTAATACATTGCAAATAATCTTGGCATTTTAATATAGTCTCATAATTTTATTGATTGTGCTTTTCAACAAGTAGACTTTTATTTTTTTAAATGAATGTAAATACATTATTAAGCTGTTTTTTCTTACTTCAAAAAAGACTTTATTCCAACTTTCTCCACCGTGAACATTATATCAATGTTCTGGTGGAATGTTTTATTTATTTGTTTGTTTATTTATTTATATTTAACTCTTTGATCAATCTGTAATTTATTTTAGTGTATAGAATAAATCAAGGATTCCATAATGTTATCTTAAATTTTCCCTGTATGATTGATTGATTGTCAAAGCCTTGTTTAGTGATTAACACATTTATTTCCCATTTATTCTAAATATTGAGTACCTACCCTATGAGGCAGTTGCTATGAATCAGAATCGACTCTACGGCAACGGTTACCATGTGCCAAACACTATAAGACGTGCCTGAGACACAATAGTACACAAATACAGCTAGGGTCCCTGCTATGATGGCATACAGTCTTCTGGAGGAGGGAGATATTAATGCACGGTGAGGTAAACAGACCTCCTCAAACTGTGGTCGATTATGAAGAAAAATTTTGCAGTTCTGTGAGAACATACAACAGGAAAACATTGCCTAAAATGGAGGCTAGTGTCCTTCCATTGAGATATGAAGATAAATAGCAGTTAACAAGGCAATAATGAAATTATTTCAAGTACTTCTACTGATGTGAGTTTTCTTCTCTGATTTCTATTATGTTTCACTAACGGAGTTTTTTTTTTTTTCCTGTTTGAACCACACTGCTAAGATTATTTCAGACATAAAAATGTCTTAATATCATTCATTGCATTTTCTCATTTTATATTCAAGTTTCTCTCAAGGGTGATAGAAAATTTGGTAATGGATAGTAGTATGGTTGTGCAACATGATGAATGTAATTAATGTCACTGAATTGTACATGTAAAAAAAATTGTACTTGAAATACCAAATGGTTTTGTCATATATACACTTACCACAATAAAAAAATATTAAAACAAATTATAGTAAGAATTGCCTATTATTTTCCCAAATTAATTTCAAAACCTATCATGATTATTATATATTATAATGATAAATAATTATAAAATATAAATTTTATATGTATAATTATAGAATTCTCCCATTATTTTCCAAAAGAAATGCCCCACTGGTAATTTATTATGCTTTTATAATTATATCATATTTATGTTAACTTGAGGATAGAATTAACATCTTTATAATAACAGATATATTCCTCTGTGAAATGTACTATGCTTTTCCATCATTTATGAGTTTTTAAATGTTCCTCAGTAAACTTTCCAAGTGTGTTTATATCAGTCTTATAATTTCCTATGAAAATTCTCAGCTCGTTTTTGTTCTTTGTTCTAGCCAATAGTATTCCTGTGACTGACGGTGATGCATGGTTAAGCCACTGTATTTTTGGCATATGTATTTTGTAACTGGCCACATTAATACAATTTTATTAATTGTAATAATTTTATATTGGCTAATCTTGGATCTTTTAGGTAAACCATCATATCATCCAGAAAAGATGAGAAATGTGTCTTTTTTCCAGAAAATGATCGTCCTTTTGTCTGAAAATGCATGCACATATTGAAAATAAAGCTATCTTTGCTAGAGGGAAACAGTGTGTGTGTGTGTGTGTGTGTGTGTGTGTGTGTGTAATGTGACAGATGCTGTATTAAGTGCTTTTCCTTGTCATTTGGCAATTATAACAACCCCTGATTGCAAGTTCTAATATTAAATCTATAATTTGTTTTTCTTTTTTTCTATTTGCAAATGAGGAAAATAAGTTTCAAAAAAGGAATGAATAGATGCTCAATGTCACAAAATTTTGTAGGTTAGAGGTAGAGAATATGTCAATGTCTTAACCATTCATTTGTCAGACTTGTGGGTAATACTTTTCGAATTATTGCAGAGTATAGACCATCACCCCCATCCAAACATTACAAACATGAATTATGCCGTCTTTCATTGCTAGTATTCACATTTCACATTTAGTATCTACATCCTATCTCTATGTGAGCAGGCCTTTAATTTAACTGCTGATTATTTTGAATGTCTTTGTTCAGGGTTTTATTAAACATCCTTTAGTCAGCCTTAGTGCATTCTAGCATAGTCTTCTAGTCATAG
>NW_004444172.1:1473193-1509670 GCF_000243295.1 Trichechus manatus latirostris | reverse complement strand
GGCCAGCTATGATACAACTATTGGTCTATATTCATCAGAAGGAAAAGGGTAAGAAAGTAACCAAAATCTCAGAGAAGGAACAAGTCTACTAGGCTGATAATACATACAAGCCATGACCTCATCTACCCTGAGACCAGAAGAACTAGATGGTGTCTGGCTACACCACTGACCATTCTGACCAGGTCACAATAGATGGTCCCAAATAGAATGGGAGAAAAATGTAGAACAAAACTCAGTTTATTAGAAAGGCCAGACGGACTGGACTAGTTGAGATCAGAGGAGTCCCTGAGACTATTGCCTGAGACACCCTTTAAACGTTGAACCAAAACTATCCCCTGAGATCACCTCTTAGAAAAATAGCAGAGTGTCCCACAAAATAAAGGATATTGCCCGTAAGAATGGTGCTTACTAAAAAGCCATCTGTATGAAAACAAAAGGTCAACATTTACTTCAAAGCAAAGATGAGAAGATAAGGGAGGAGGGAAACTACAGTACTGGAAATGGAACAAAAACAACACAATTAAAGAGAATGCTAGCACATTGTGGAAAATGTAACTAATGTCACTGAACAATCTGTGTGGAAATTGTCAAACGGGAAACTAACTTGCTGTGGAAACTTTCATCAAAAACATAATAAAATATAATTTTTTAAAAGTTGAGAATGTGGGCATAAAAAAAAAGATCCAGAAGAGAGTCAGTTACTAGAAGAAGTAACAGTTGAAAAGAAGCTAAAAGTGTAATCAGGACAGTTAGGAGAAAAACAAAGAAAGCACAGTGTCACAAAAGACAAAGAATAAGGCAATGCACAACAGTTTCAAATTCCAAAGGAAAACCAACTAAAAAATTTTAAGTGTCTATTCTCTTTGTCGATAGCATAATAGTCAGATAACTTACAAATGCTAGTTTTAGTGGCAGAGGGAAAGTTGGATCAGAAAGAGCAAAATTATGAGAAATTGGAAATAGACAATTTTTCAAAAATTTTGGCTTGGCTACTATATATGAAAAACAACTCACAACATACAAACACACATATATTTATATGTCTGTATGTATATATCAATTCAGTATATATAAAAATTCACTTCTCAAATTAGAAAAGGATTCAATATTTACATATGCACACATACACTTATGAAACGTGTATTTCATAAATGTATACGTGTATATATACATATCGAATCATTTTCTAATCTGAGAAGAAACTGAATTTCACCATCCATTATAATACATTTCCTTCTTTCAATTGTGAATTAGAAAAACAATCACAAAATTATCCAATAAGAACTGGTCTTTATATACTCTGAAGTTAATGTCTTCTAATATTCTTAAGCAAAGGCAAGTAAGAAAATAAAAGTATCATTCCTTTCTGTTAAGCAATGAATATAGAAGAAGCAGAGAGGCAATCTAATGAGTAAAAAGGTAATACACTCAATGGCAAAGATGCAATGAGCAGTAAGAACCTGTGGAAACTAGATCTAGACCTTGGAATGACAAGTCATACATAGATTTATATGGAGAAGTGAGTTCTCAGGAACATAGAAAGATTATCTTCCATTGAAGATGACACAGTGTCAACCAGAAAGATTGGCATTACCAAGATAGAGACTGATACCGTGGTAGAAGCAGTTCTATGTTTTCATGTACATTGTTGAGGTATCTCAATGTTACTTATGGATCTGATTCTGTCTTACTGTTTTAAATATCTTTTGTGAGCACTTACTACTTTCCAGAGTTTACTGAGCCCTTTATATACATTAACTTAGTTACTATCACAGAAACACTATAAACAAGGTCAAGTTATTACTGGTAATTTACAAATGAAGAAATCGAGGCTTAAAAAGAATACAGACCTTATACAAGGTGTCATAAATAAGTTATTCAGGATTTAAGTGCTAGTCTTATTTTTCACAAAGCTTCATTGTGCCCTTAATTAACGAACTAAGTTTTATTTATGACCTTTTTATGTTGTTTCCAGTAGTATAACCTAACTCTGTCTTGATGGAAATTTCTGATCAGTATATTTAAAGTATGATTCCCTCAGGAATACATGTAGTTAGAAGTAATTTTTTCAAATCCCCAAAATAATTTATCCAGCTCATCTCACTTTGAGAGAAACATGGAAGGAAATATTACAGCATTGAGATAGCTCTAGATTTTCAAGTTCTGACCCAGAGGGACCCAGGAACCAATAAATTTCCCAAACAAATTCAGAATGAGCTTACTGGGAGCCAGGATCCATGATAAACAGGTCAGTCAGACGGAGTCTGATAGAGAGCCAGTTGCCAACCCTACCCCCAAGGTTCATCTCCCCATTACAAACCTCTCTCCTTGGTGAACTCTGGTATTAAATGGAACAGGCTGCATTCAGTGATAATGCCTCTAGCATTTTAACTGCATTTTTTAACTTCGTATCTTCTGCTTTCCAGAATTTTCTGCTCTATTTTTCTGCTCCAAGTTGAGTTAGACAAATAACTGCTTAGACTTTTCAGTCTCTTCTTTAGTGGTACTCTCTCTCTCTCTCTCCAACACACACACACACACAAACAGTTAATACTACATGACCCATGGAGGGCAGATTTGGAGGCAGGTGAGGTTTCCTGTCTAAAATTCTCCTGTGAGGGCAGGTCATGATGAATGGCTCTCCAGCCAAGTGCTGTTAACAGTGTTTTTAAAAATCAATCCATGGCCTGTTGGAAAATGCTGAACATGAAGGTAAATTGTTCTCTCTAAAATAAAGAATGGATGCTCACTGTAACTTCTGAATCCTGAAATAAATTAGAAATCCATTAGCATTTCACTTCCTTGTTACTGCTTCTCAGAGATGTTTGGCCTCAAGCAGGGCTCCAAGGCAATCGGTCTCAAACCATGCGCTTAACTCCATGTCATAGCCTAATGTGTGTATGCATGTTGGGATATATGAGGAAATATCTGATGGCTCATTAATTCATTATCTTTGAACACCTGGAACATACTTGTGTTAAACAGGGTGCCTCTGCAGCCTGGCTGGTAAGATCTGGTGAAGAAAACAAGGCGCAGCCCTGAAATGGAAGACTGATCTGTCTCGGGAAAGCTCTGCAGACCATTGGAAAGCAAAGGCCAGGGCCTGGACTACACTAGGCAGTAAGGGAATCAGGCCATATCTTTATGAACAGAGCAGCGGATAGGAGAGAGGAGGCTGCCCAGGGATCATGTTCTTCTCCCATATTATCGAGTACTTTCTGTGCAAAGCTTTGCCATTGTATTAGGTGCCAAAGTGTCTACAGAAACATCAGAGAGATGTCCCCAAAAACCTCTTATAATTATCATAAAGGAAAATTTAATTTACTTGGCAGCAATATATTGAAAATCTAGATGGACAAACTAGAATCTGCAGAGACTAGGAGAAGACTAAATAAACTGCTTGTTCTTAAACAATTAACCGACTACCAGCAAGGAATAAAAATACTAATAGATAATAATTCTTGGTGTCCACTAAAACAATTTGAAAAAACTCTCTTTTTTCCTACATATGTAAGCAAACATCTTAAAAATATTCTTTAGTAGTTTCAACAGGTGTAAAAGATATAATTTTTGTATTTATAAATGTTGGCATTTCAAAATTATTTATGTTAAATATTAAATGCATCGATAACAATATAGATATAGTAATTGACACTGTTATCATTAAAAAATACATGATCTCCTTTTTTAAGAGTTGTTAGTTGCCTTCAAGTCCGTTCCAACGCCCAGCGACCCCAAATATGCAGAGTACGACCGCTCCACAGGGTTTTCAAGACTGTGACCTTCTGAAAGGCCTGTCTTCCAAGACATCTCCAGGTGGATTTGAACTGTCCAACTTTTTGCTAATAGTTGAGTACTTAACTGTTTGTACCACCCAGGGACTCCTTTTTTAAGAGTTAGATAATATAAAATATTATTTTTCCCTTGTATTCATATTTCCATTCCATTTCCCCAAAAAAAACTATCCTAATGGAATATACTTTTATTACTTAGTGTATTTCATTGGTTATTTTACCCCACTATCGATAAATCAAGTATATAGGATTACAGTTACTCTTAGTAGAGAAATCATTTAAAAACATATATATATAACCAAATCAAACCAAACCCATTGCCGCCGAGTCAATTCTGACTCACAGCGACCCTAAAGGACAGAATAGAACTGCCCCATATGGTTTCGAAGGAGCCCCTGGTGGATTCAAACTGCCTACCTTTTGGTTAGCTGCCACAGCACTTAACCACTATGCTACTAGCTATACATATCTATCTATCTATCTATATATATATATATATACGCATATATATATTTCCACTTTTGATAAATAATAAATACACATAAGTTTAATCTTTAAATTTGACTTTTAATGAGTTGAGAGTTGTATTTATGATGTCTTGATGAAAGAAATCATAGAATTACCCAAATTGTTTAGCCCCTCAAATATTTTTACCTCTGGGGTAAGGGATCATAGTAAGATTCCCAACTGGCGAGATGTATGCTTTTCATCTGTAAAGTAGAAAGAGGGCAGACTGTGAACTGGCTGGCCAAAAAGAGCCAAGAACACAGGTGCCTTAGTCAAATCGGTTTCAGAAAGGAGCAGGTATGCACATGGAGGACTGATAAATCAATTTCATTAAAATTATCTTTGACCACATAACCCTTGGTGAGTCTTTTCATGTGAGCAGGAATAAGCACACTCCAATTTGAATTCCATTGGCAAGCTGAATTCATGTACTCAAACTAATTTAGCCATAGGTAAGTCAAATAAAACCAAGAAAGAAAGAAATGATGTTGAGGATACAGCTGAGCTCAGACTGCCATTCCCATAAATGAATTCATTAGTTAGGTTACTGTTCTCAAACGTGGTCCACTGTAATCATCTGGAGAGCTTTAAAAATACTGATGCCTGGATCTCTCTCCCTCAGAGTTTCTGACTGAAGTGGTATGAGGTGCCTAGGCATTGAGATGTTAAAAACTCCCTAGATGATTACAATGAACAGCCAAGTTTGAGAATCACTATTTTAGGCAACTTACAATCCAGCAAGGAAAACAAGGGCTACTGAGGTACCCTGAGGATAAAATGTATCAATGATTTTAGGTTTTTCTCCTCAAAATTGAGAGTTGTGGAAACGATTAAATAGATGTTGAACTTGGATGGCAGAGAAACTAACTGAAGGTCATAGAAAAAATTACTTTTAAAGAATTACAGAAATTGATAAAATAATCTAGAAATATGTTGTTGTTCATTGCTGTTGACTTGATTCTCACTCACGGGGAACCTATAAATGCAAAATGGTATATGAGGAGTAGAACTGCTCCATAGGGTTTTCAAAATTTATGGACAAAATTTGGCAGAATCTTATAGGTAATTTTATTTCTATGTCATTTTTCACTTTATTGATGTTGAGATTCAAATGCTAGCTTCATACGCAACTTCACTGCACCTCTTTTCCTTTACCAATAATGGGGTACTTAAATATTCAGTTTACTTAGTGGTAAATATCTACCATAGTTAATGTTCTCATTGATACATTTAACTCCTCATATAGTTTCTTCTGATTTTGGTTTAATAAGCACATTGGAACTACTATAAATCCTGAGGTTTTATAAGAGTAGTAAAAGAAAAAACTTATGTGTTGCCATTGTAAGCTATCTATACATATATGATGAATTATAAATAAATCTCTTCTCCTACCACCATCTTTCAGTGAAGAAGAAGAAGGTGATCTACTTTATTATTACATTATATGGTAGCATTACAGTTATCCTCAATTAGGGTTCAGATCATAACTTCAGAGTTGAAATTGAAATAAAAGACTTTGTGATACCAAAATTGAGTACATTTAAGTAACATATGCATTAAAAATCCAGTTGCCTTCGAGTAGATTCTGAATCATGGTGACCCCATGTGTATCGGAGTAGAACTCCATAGGGCGTTTAATGGCTGATTTTTTGAGAGTGGAAATCTGGCCTTTTTTTCAAGGCATCTCTGGGTGGATTCCAGCCTCCAACCTTTTGCTTATCTGTTGGGTATGTTAACCATTTGCATCACCTAGGGACTCCCATCATACGTATATATGCAAAGAAAAGATAGTGGTAGCAAAAACACTGAACTGTTACCAGTGGTTGTGTAAAGTGGTTTATTTTAGATAATATTTAATTTGTTTTAACCAAGATCATTTCTTATTTTCTAAAATTAGAAAGAAAAATAACTTTTAAGAAGATCATTCTGAAAGTAAAAGACCCTCTTTCCTGGGGAAAGAATGGCAGGTAAAAGCTAAGGTGCACTTTTTATCCATCTGATGACGTAATTCAAGGTTGACAAGACATCAGTGGTGGTTTTCCTTCAACACTGGCAGGGGCCATGAGAGTTAACATTTTTATTCTTCAACTGCAGCAACATCCACTGGAATAAATGGCTGCTGGTAATATCACTTATGTCACTGAATTCATTCTCAAAGGAATTACAGACCGGCCAGAACTCCAGGCCCCATGTTTTGTGATATTTTTAGTCATCTCTCTGGTCACAGTTCTGGGGACCATTGGATTGATTATCTTAATTAGGATTGACACTCGACTCCACACACCTCTGTACTATTTCCTCAGTCACCTGGCCTTTGTAGACCTTTGTTACTCCTCTGCCATTACCCGGAAGATGATGGTGAACTTTGTTGTGGAACATGACACTATTCCTTTCCATGCTTGTGCAACACACCTGGGCTGCTTTCTTACCTTCATGATCACCGAGTGTTTCCTTTTAGCCTCTATGGCGTATGATCGCTACGTAGCCATCTGTAGTCCTCTGCATTATTCACTACTGATGTCAAAAAGAGTCTGCATTCAATTAGCGACTGTTCCATATATATATAGCTTTCTAGTCGCCCTCTTCCATACCATTGTCACCTTCCATCTAACTTACTGTGGCCCCAATGTAATTAACCGTTTCTACTGCGATGACCTTCCCCTCTTAGCTTTGATATGATCTGTTCCTCTTTGATTGTACTCATCTCTTACATCTTTATCATTTCCGCCATCTTAAGGATTCGCTCCACCCAGGGGCGACGCAAGGCCATCTCCACCTGTGGCTCCTATATGGTGGCTGTCACAATTTTCTATGGCACACTAATCTTTATGGACCTACAGCCTAAATCAAACCACTCCCTGGACACAGACAGAATGGCTTCCGTCTTTTAGACCGTAGTGATCTCCATGTTGAACCCTCTCATCTATAGTCCAAGGAACAAGGAGGTAAAAGAAGCCTCGAAGAAAGCCTTCAATAAAGGTTGTGAAGATTTAAAGATGTTGCAATTAAGAAAATAATAATAAAAATACTTTGTTAACTGAAAGTAGGGAAAGAAGTCTCTTGCTTATATTTCTTATAATTCTTTCCTGACGTTAAATGTGACTGTTATTTCCACAGACATTGTCATTTGCTGGAGTATTGGGGCCACACTTGGAAAGTCAGTATGGTTTAGATTCCTGTTCAGGCAACCAAGGGATTTACAGACTACTAAAATTGTGTTCAAATACAAACAGACATGCACACGAATACACACAAATGTATCCCAAGCAAAAGCAGCAGCGTGTTTTTGTTAGCACTTGGGGCTCAGAAATAAGACTCTAAATAAAATAATTGGAAGAATATGGTCCAAAAGAAACTCTATTTTTAAATGTGTAAGTTCAGTGTATTTGCATATTTTTTTAAATTTAGAAATAATCTGCTCTTATTCAATTATCCTTGTAGGATCATTACATGTATTTAAAAATTAGTTATTTGATATGCTTTTATTATTTTGACATTCCAGAAAAAGTGATTAAAAAGTAGTGATTTAATATTATCCTACTATTTAACCATTTTAGAAGGTGATATTGCTTGGCTGCTAACCCAGTTGTTGGCAGTTTAAACCCACCCAGAAGCTCCAGGGGATCTGCTTCTATAAAGATTACCACCTAGGAAACCCTATGGGGCTGTTCTACTTATTCCCACAGGGCTGCTATGAATTGAAATCGATTTGGCAGTACTAACAACAACGCGCCCAAGAGTAATAACGATTACGAGGATGGCACAAGACCAGGATTGGGCAGTGTTTCCTTCTGTTGTACACAGGGTAGGTATGAGTCGGAACCGACTTGATAGCACCTAAGAACAACAATGGGTTTTATCTGAGCAGTTACTCTGTATGCATACGGGAAGACCAGTTTGATTCCAGAAAAAAGTAAATGGCTCAAAGTAAGCTAGGTAGGATGAGGCTTATAAAGAGAAGAGGAGGGAAAATATAAAATATCAACAATTGGCTAATCTGAACATGATTCTTCTTTGTTCTTTGTTTTCCTTTTACTGAGATAGGCTTAACAGGTCTCTGGCCCACCACCCAGCCATACCTTTTGAAATTGAAATTTAGTAAACCTGGCTTGGGACAAAAAGAAAAGATTACCAACTTTGTTTGAAAGAAAAGCTGCTGGGGGATTAATTTTTGTCAGGAATTTCATCACAGTGAATATTGGTTTCATGGGTAAGAAAACCTTAAAATCAAAGTAAGATGTCTGTTATCAATGCTTTTCTTTGACTCTAGAAATTGGTCTCAGAGACTCAGTTCATCTCTTGAAAATCCAGTCCCTCAGTCAAAACCTCAAAACTGACTATCTACGTTTTGTCCCCAGGTTTATTTAAAGAAATATTTGTATTTTTCACCCCTGATGCTGTGCTCTCTATGATGTTTTTGCATCTGGTTAGAGAACCAACATGGCCAAAGGCAATCATTCAGAGGTGACTGAATTCATCCACTTGGGACTCACAGATAACTCAGAGCTTCAAGTCGTTCTCTTTATTGTCTTCATAGTGATCTACTTAATTAGCATCAGGGGTAATCTTGGCTTGATGGTGCTAATCCAAATCAGTCCTCAGCTTCACACACCCATGTATTTTTTTCTCAACCAGCTGGCTTTTGTTGATTTTTCTTTTACTTCTTCTGTCACCCCAAACACTTCAGTGAACTTTTTGTGTGAAGTTAAAAGTATAACCTTTTATGCGTGTACCACTCAGGTGTGTTGCTTTATCACATTTGTAGTTTGTGAATTCTATTTGCTTTCCATCATGGCGTATGATCGGTATGTTGCTATCTGCAACCCTTTACTCTACGTCATCCTCATGCCTAGGAAACTCTGTATTCAACTGATTGTTATCACATATGTTTATGGTTTTACTGTGGGTCTTGTACAGACAGTGGTGACATTCTGCTTGTCTTTTTGTGACTCCATTATGGTCTATCAGTTCTACTGTGATGATGTTCCTTTGGTTGCTTTGGCCTGCTCTGATACCCAAATCAAAGAACTGATGTTGTTAATCATTGCTGGGTTCAATACCCTTTGCTCTCTACTGATTGTGTTAATTTCTTATGGCTTCATTTTCTTTGCCATCCTTAGGATCTGCTCTGCGGAAGGAAGACAGAAAGCCTTTTCCACCTGTGTGTCCCACCTGACCTCCATCACAATATTTTATGGGACCATTATTTTTATGTACTTGTAGCCCAAGTCAAGCCATTCTCTGAACACCGATAAATTTGCTTCAGTGTTTTATGTGGTGGTGATTCCCATGCTAAACCCATTATCTATAGCTTGAGAAATTAAGAGGTAAAAAACGTACTGAAGAGAATTATAGAAAAGTTGTGGTTGGCTATCAGATAAACGAAGACTCACATGACAGAGATCAGTAAACTTTGAGTTATGTCTTGTCTAGTGTCACAGTGCTAGTAAATGACAAAGCCAAATCTCTTACTTCAAGAGCTCAAGCTCACTTTTCTGAGGTAGAGCACTGTGGAGTCAAGGTGAGTCTTATCAACTGTTTATACTCAATGTTTTCCCCATGAAATGCATTTTGTAAATTTTATTTGAGTTATTGAAAGAAGAGAGAAAGAAAGAGGGAGGGAGGGAAGCAAAAAGAAGGAGAGAGATAGAGAAAGAGAGAGAGAAATCCGTTTTGGCCATGATATCTTTCATCAATAGAGTATTGGGAAATACTTATTTTATCTGAAATCCATGTGATATTGATAAATTTTGGTTATAGTGAAATAGATCAAGGTCTGGTATCTTATATTGAAAGTCTCCTGCATAGATAATCTGGAAAACATGCCGAAGTTTAATAGCAGGAATTTTGGTTTGGAACACTCTGGATAATTTTCCTAACATGCTACTATCTCTGCATCCAGCTGGGAAGGATAGCACTAACAGAGTTACCAAGACATTAAACATTTACTAACACCAATTCTGTATCAGTTTAGATCATTAGGGTCACTTCATACCATTATAATTCACTGCCTGTTATGTATGAATGTGTGATTAGGCCTATTCTATGTAAGTGTGTGGTTAGGAACTTGGATTCTTCATTCAAACAGTTTGGCTAACAATTTTAGCTTTTCCAAATAATGTGATGAGAGAGTTAGTTCACTTTTCTGTATCTCAACTGCCTCATCTGCAAAAAGTAGTAATAGTTCCTTTCTCTTAGGCTGACTGTGAGTAGAACTACATCATAGATTTTCCAAGAAGGTAGATTTGAACTTCGGACCTTTTGGTTAGCAGCCGAGCTATTAACCACTGCACCACCAGGGCTCTGATTGTGAGAATTAGATCAAGTTATAAATATGTAGAGCACTGCACAGTTTCTGGCACATAGCAAGCAATTCATAAACGTTGGGTATTACATTTAATTATTCATATTATAACTGCATTAATGATTCCTTTGATTCAATCTTAGAAATTGGAGTAGCCTTTTTGGAAATAGTTGCCAACATGATATACTTCATTTTAAAACCAACAAAATGAAGCTATAACAGCTAAAAAGTTATTTTCTTGTGCTCTTTTAAAGCAATGCAATGCTTTTAAATTTATTTTTATGTGTGTTGATGAACATATTTTGAATCGATTTTTTATTGAGTGAGCAATTCCCTCATTCCTTCTACTCAATGATACTGATAATATGCATTGTTTTCTAAAAAAAAAAAAAAAAAATTCACTCTTGTTATATTTAGTAAAGATTAGATTAATGAATTATTAATTTACTCAGTTACGAAGATTAAAAATAAAATTAGAGCTCACACCAATTAGTGTTTTTGTTGTATGAGGTGGTTAGTGCAGTGCTTTAAATAGGCTGTCTCAGTTAATTTTCATAATACCCAGCTGAGATAGATATAATTCTCCATTCTATCAAAAGAATAGTCAAAGTAACTTACATAAATGACTAATGTACACATAGCTAATATCTGGAAGAACAAAAGTTTGAATCTAGTTTTGTCAAACCATAAACCTCAATTATCAATTACTTTTTTATAATTCCAAGGACAGTTGTACAATGATGGGATATTTTTAAAAATTGGAACTAATTAAATGCAAACTGTTTGACATCAGTATTGTATAATGCAGGTGACTGCAGATGACTACTTAGCAATGATAGGCCATAGAGGTTGTCTGAGTTATCTAGTGTTGCTATTACAGAAATACCACAAGTGGATGGCTTGAACAAACAGAAGTTTATTCTTTCACAGTTTAATAGGCTAAAAGTCCAAAGTCAGGACATCAGCTCCAGGAGAAGTCTTTCTCTCTCTGTCCGCTTTGGAGGAACCTTTTGCCATCAATCTTCCCTTGGTCTAGGAGTTTCTCCTGCACAGGGACCCCAGGTCCAAAGGATGCACACTGCTCCTGGTGCTGCTTTCTTGTTGGTGTGAGGTCCCCATGTCTCTCTGCTCACTTCTGGTTTTTATCTCTCAAAAGAGTTTGGCTTAAGACACAATTTAATCTTGTAGATCTCATCGACACAACTGCCGTTAATCCATGTCCTTAACATCATATTGATAAGATTTATAACACATAGAAAAGTCATATGAGATGACAAAGTGGTAGCCAATGACACAATACTGAGAATCATGGCTCAACGAAATTAACAGATATATTTTAGGGGACACAGTTGAATCCATGACAGGGGCACTCACTGATCATGAAGGTAAGAAAGCAGCCCAGTTGTGTTACACAAGCATGGAAACGAATAGTGTCGCGTTCCACAGTGAAGTTCATCATCATCTTTGGGGTAATGGCAGAGGAGTAACAAAGGGCTGCAAAGGCCAGGTGGCTGAGGAAATAGTACATAGGTTTGTGGAGTCGAGTGTAAATCCTGATTAAGATAATCAGTCCAATGTTCCCCAGAACTGTGACCAGATAGATGACAAACAATATCACAAAACATGGGGCCTGGAGCTCTGGTAGGTCTGCAATTCCTTTGAGAATGAATTCAGTGACTAAGTGATATTAACAACAGCCATTTATTTCCACTGGATGGTGTTGCAGTTGAAGAATAAAAATGGCAACTCTCATGGCCTCTGCCAGTGTTGAGGGAAGATGACCACTGATGTCTTGTCAGCCCTGAATTATGTTATCAGATGGGCAAAAAGTGAACCTTAGCTTTTACCTGCCATTCTTGTGCAGGGAAGGGTGTCTTTCTTTTACTTTCAGAATAATCTTCCTAAAAGTTTTTTTTCTTTCTACTTTTAGAAAATAAGGAATCATCTTGGTTAAAACAAATTAAAAATTATAGAATTTAAACCACTTGAGGCAACCATTGCTAATATTTCAGTGTTTTTACTGCCATTATCTTTTCTACTCAAATATAGGTATGATGGGAGTCCCTGGGTGATGCGAATGGTTAATGTGCTCAGTTGATAATCATAAAGTTGTAGATTTGAGTCCACCCAGAGGTTCCTCAGAAGAAAGGCCAAATGATCTACTGCTCAAAAATCAGCCACTGAAGACCCTATGGAGATCTACTCTGACACACACAGGGTCACTATGATTCAGAATCTACTCAATGACAACTGGCTTTTTCACTTGCATATGGTATTTAAATATATTCAATTTTTTTATCACAAAATATTTTATTTAAATTCCAACTATGAATTTGTGATTTGAACCCTAATTGAGGATAATTATAAGGCTACCATATAGTGCAATAATAAAGTAGACCATCTTCACTAAAAGATGGTGGCAGGGGAAGAGGTTTATTTATAATTTATCTCTCTCCCTCTCTCTTTTTTTTGCTTAAAATAGAAACACATAAGTTTTTCTTTTAATGCTGTTATAAAACCTCAGGATTTATTGTGGTCCCAAGGTGCTTGTCAAACCAAATTCAAAATAGACCATATGGAAAGATAAATGTATCAATGAGAACCTTAACTATGGTAGATATTTACTACTAACTCCTGGTGGCACAGTGGTTAAGAGATCAGCTACTAACCAAAAAGTCGGCAGTTCAAATCCACCAGCCACTCCTTGGTAACCGTATTGGGCAGTCCTACTCTGTACTATAGGGTCACTATGAGTCAGAATCAACTCAATGGCAACAGGTTTGGTTTGGTGGCCCAAGCAGTTTGCAATCAGTTACTAACTTAAGCTTTGGAGGTTCAAGTCCACCCAATAGCACCATGGAAGAAAGGCCAGGTGATAAGCTTCTATGAAGATTAGAACCAAGAAAACCTTATGCAGCAGTTTTACTCTGTAACATATGGGATTGTCATGGGTCAGAATCGATATGAGGGAAACAGTTTTGGTTTGGTTTAATAGAGAGAGAGAGAGAGACTGACAGACATAATCAGGATATAGATGCTTATTGAGGACATTGGATTGGATAAAACTAAGAAAGTATAAAAAGGTATGAGCAGAATAGCTTTGGAGAGAACCTGAAAAACAGATCATCTAAAGCATAGACTATAGAAACAGAACTTCTAAGTTAAAGAATCAAAGAAAAAGCAAATAGTAAATAAACTCAGAGACTGCTTTGCTCTGGAAACCAAAGGTATATTTAACAGAGTCTAATGCTACACAGCTGCCAAAGCGGGAAAGACAAACAGATAAAAAAACAAAAAACCTTCATTGGGTTTAGGAATAGGGAGGTTGATAGTGAACTTGGTGAGGAAATTTCAGTGGAATGATGGAAAAGGAAGATAAATTACACTGGGTTGAGTTATAAGTGTAACTGAGACAGTGGAGATAGATGTTCCAAGATATTTAATTGAGAAGTGGTAAAGGGGAGACAAAAGATAAAAGAGTCACTAAGATAAAAGTTCTGAGTAGATAGTAGTCAAAGGTTAAGGGCTGGGGGTTATATTTTATTTTATTATATTTTATCTGTCTTACACATCTTTAAAGTGGATGTTGAAGTAACCTGAGACAGTGTGGTAATAAAGGCAAGTCAACTTATGTTCTGCACTGGACGGAAGTGATTTCAATTCTGCCAGCTTTCAAAATTCAGAACCCAGTTTAGGTTTGTGGAAATATTCTGTGGAATTTAGTTTATTAAAACTCTTTGCAAATGCTGTGCACTTTACATCATTTAGATGCTTAAAGATAGAGGGTAAAATAATGTGTCTTAGTCATTTAAGCTGTTTACAATCTGAAAAATGGTTTACTAATGTATACTTTGTAAAATTAACAATCTTATTTTTTCCTTAATATTAGCATTGTAAGTCTATTGGAGGAAAAATAAAAGAGAAAGAAATGGAAGTAAGCAAAAAAATAGAAAGTTTAAAAGTTATACAAACTCAATACCTAAAGATAAATAGTATTAATATTTTAGTTTTGAATTGTCATATTACATTTTCCACACTTAATTCTGGTAATTCTTAATTTAATTATGAATTGATGTACTCAATCCATAATATTTTGAGATATACTTACAGCACAAGGGATTATTTTAATACTTTATGAAAACCACTTACATTCTTGACACTGCAATGTTTTTTCTTATTTTTAAGGAAAATACAACATGGGTTTTGCAATTTTATTGATTGTAAATTTTAATTGAAACACTCTTTCTTCTTTTACAGTTCTCCAGTGGATTGGAATTTCTGCGTGAACCAAATCCCTTCACACTGACAGCAGAAGTAATATCCAAACATAACAGGATTCTCCTCCTGAATTTAACACAACGTCCTGGAGAGCCAGGGCCATCATCTCATATTGGTAATCATCTTCTCTAAACTGATCATATCCTACAGAACCAATATTATTAAGACCGTGTGGTCTAGAGACGTTTCCTGTAGAAGAATTGTGTATCTATTTCATGGCCTAAGGAATTATTCAGTAGTGACTGAGTTCATCCTCTTGGGACTTACAGACAATCCAGAGCTTCAAGTCATTCTCTTTAGTGTCTTCCTAGCGATTTACTTAATTACTGCCACAGGTAATCTTGGTTTGGACTGTGCTAATCCAAATCAGTCCTGAGCTTCGCACGTATTTTTTCCTGTCACCTTGCTTTTGTTAATTTTTATGGTACCTCTTCTATTACCCCAAACACCCAGGTGAACTTTTAGCATGAAATTAAAAGTATATCATTTTTTGCACGTGCTACTCAGGTGTGTTGTTTTATCATATTTTCAGTTTTGGAATTATTATTGCTCTCTGTCATGGCATATTATCGGTATGTGGCCATTTGCAACCCTTTACTCTATGCAGTTCTCATACTTTGGAAACTCCGTATTGAAATGATCACTCCAAAAAAACCCATTACCATCAAATCAACTGCAACTCATAGCAACCCTATAGGGCAGAGTAGAACTGCTCCATAGGGTTTCCAAGGATCAGCTAGTAGATTCAAACTGCCCACCCTTTAGTTAGCAGCTGAACTCTTAATCACTGTGCCACCAGGGATCCAAATGGTTACTAGCACATATATTTATGGATTCACTGTGGGAGTTGTACAGACAGTGGCTACATTCCACATGTCTTTCTGCGACTCTCATGTGGTCATCTAGTTCTACTGTGATGACGTTCCCCTGATTGTTCTAGCTTGTTCTGATACACATGTCAAAGAGTTGATGCTGTTAATTATTGTTGGATTCAGTGTGTTTTGCTCCTTATCATTGTTCTCATCTCCTTTGTCTTCATTCTCTTTGCCATCTGAGAATCCACTCAGCTGAAGACAGACAGAAAGCCTTTTCTACATGTGCTTCTCATCTATTTTCTATTACTATGTACTATGGGACTTTTGTGTTTATGTACCTACAGCCCAAGTCAAGCCATTCACTGGGTAAAGACAAATTTGCCTTGGTGTTCTATGCAATTGTGATCCCCATGCTAAACCCATTGACCTACAGTTTGAGGAATCAGGAGGTAAAAAATGCCCTGAAAATAATTATTGAAAAAATATATTCTAATGATCAATGGTGAGATAATTTGTCACTAAAAAAATGCCGGATGCAGAGTTGGGAGATTTTGGAGTCAAAGCTTTTACAATGGTACAGTGTTGAGAAGTGTGGAAACCTTTGTCTTCTGGAGCTGAATTTTGTAATGTCTAGTTCCTTGAAAACAGGTACTTATCTTGTCCTTTGTTTTATCCTTTTTGGTTTACACATAGTAGGCATTTCATAAATATTTGTTTAGTTGTTGAATTCTAAAATACAGAAAAAAATTATCAGCCCTCCTTGACCATAAGATGTTTCAACAATGGAGATGAAGCATACAGTATCTTGAAATAATGAGTTTATCTTATTTCACTATGATTGGGCATCCACTTCATGTTAAGATCAATTTATGTGCGGTCATGTTAAACTTTTATTGTTGTAAAATACATTTCTACTGAAGCAATATTGTGTGGATTACCATACCAATGAATGTGGCAGTCTTTAAGCCATTGGAAAGTTTCATTCCCTCGTACACTTGCAGTTAGGGAAGTCAAATCCACATACAAAATATGTATTGATTCAGTACAGTGGTGTCTTTCTAGTGATTTACAGACTGTTGGAAATAGCCCAGAAAAGTTGGTTAAAGTACTAGGAATAATGGAACGTGGCATTTTGGGGAAAGAGAAGAGAAGGTGATTTCCATCTACAAGACAGATATTCCAACTCTTCTTGCTGTTGCAAATATACTCGGCTGTAGCTACTCTTTAATAGTTAAAAATTTAAATCAACATGCTTTGTGCCCCTTTCTCTTTCTTAGAATTCCATGTTTTGCAGACTTGTTACTCCAAGTACCTTGACTGACTGTCCAGGCCTATTTACCGCTGTCTACCACTTTGGACACATTGTCAGGAGGGATCAGTCCCTGGAGAAAGACATCATGCTTGGTAAAGTAGAAGGTCAGCAAAAAAAAACGGAGACCCCCAACAAGATGGATTGACACAGTGGCTACAACAATGGGCTCAGACATAACAATGATTGTGAGCATGGTGCAGGATGAGGCACTATGTCGTTCTGTGGCACTAGGGTCTCTATGAGTCGGAACAAACTCAAGGGCACCTAACAACAACAACAACACGAATCAGTGTGTATACATGCCTCAGGCCACAAGCTCTACAGATAAAGTGGGCAGTTAAATGTTCTACCCACTAGGACTATTACATCTAAGAGAAAATGGGATGAGGAAATGTTGCTGAGTGGAAACCTGAGGATCTGTTCGGTGTGAGTTGTTATAGCCAATAAACAAGAAGCCTTTATTTCATTGCACAAGGAAAGGAGCAGTCGGGGCTGCTGCCTTCAAAACTGCTCTAAGACACCTTGGGGAGGTGGGCTTTTACAGAGAGCAGACAAGGAAAAACAAATTCATCATAAATATTCAGGACTGACCTTCACTCAGGTGCTCAGGGCTGGGGATGACCATACATTTTCTCTAGACAAGGGTTCTATTCTCTGGCAGGGTGTTTATATATACTTTGCACTTAATGAGCTAATAGGTCACTTGAAGTGTTGAGATGGCATAGAAAACCTGCTGAGATGGGTTGAGGCCTACTATGACTATTCTGTGTTTGTCTTGTCAAGGACAATTTCTGGCCCATTTTATAGTTATCTTGTCAAGGACAGTTTCAGAAGAATGTGCAGCCTATTCTGCTCGGTGTAGGAGGAAAGCCAGAGCAGGTGTCTCTTAGAAGTGCTGAGCTTTGAGGCTGCCTTTATTTCCTTGAAGTGTCGAGATCTGAGGCTGCCTGTCTCATTCCCTTCTCTTATTTGAAGCCTGACCATTACTGGTCAGGGTTCATTCTAAACCACTGTGCAGCTGCCTGTTTTACCTGGTGGGGAGACTCTGGTGAGGTCACAAGCTAGATGTAAAGTTCTGGGATTTTGTGAAGGTTAACTCTTTTTCTTTTTACCAGCATTACAGAGGAGGTTTTGGGTCAGAAGGCATTAAAACATATGGGGAAAATTGGGATGCAACAGCATAGTAAAATGCAAAAGCAAATAAAAAGAATTATGAAAATGAACGTTCTCGTACCCAGTAGATACCGGGTAACCAGGATGTCCCCAGATGAAAAGGGTAGTCAGCCTTAACACTCTGGTTGGCCAGGGCAGACAAAGTCATATCTGGGGTGGGGGGGCGGGGTGACACTGCTAAAGGAGATGTGTTGTTTAAGAAACTGGTGATATTTAAATACCAGGATTTCTGGTGACAAGAGGACTAGTTGCCAGAAGAGAAAATGCAAGGAGTTTTGGTACACTTGACAAAGGCAGAGGGTTAGTGGAAAACATGAAAGGTGATATTGGCATCACCTGTAGGTCTATCAGGATGCCTAATAGCCCACAACCTTCTTTCCAAACAGAAATAACTTGTTTACAAGATGAGGAAATCACTTCACTGATTGATTGTTGGGGCTTTAAGGCTACCATTGATACTCCCGTTAGGTGCTGGGAGTAAAAAGTATAATTAACATGGATGGTTTGACTGGGGATTAGATCGAGGCATGTACTCAGAGTGTAAGATGGGGTGAGTACTTTTACTGCCATGGACTCCGGGTTTCCTGGGATCAAGGGGAAATATCTGTTAGGTTTTGGACAAATTGGGTCAGTAATAAACTGTCAGGGTCTCCTGAACTCTGAATTGGGAGAGGGTAACAGACCCAGTAGTTTTTTAAATTTCCTCCTCTAGTAACAGCTTGACTAAGTTTGATAGCAGCATTGTCTTTCCAATCTTCTTGGAAGCTAGAAGTTAGGTTAAGAAAATAAAAGAAAAGGTAGAAGTTGGTCAGGAGAGACCTACCAATGAAGGTAAACATTATGCTTAAAGATGGGTACAGGGAGGCTGAGGAAATCAGTAAGTTTGTGTCATCTGGTGAGAACCTCTGGCTCCCAGTGGAATAAGTATTTTACATCTTGGATAGGTTCACAAGACCAACTCTCGTGATTCAGGTGGGTCTGTGTGTCTGGTTCTAGAGGCTTCACTTTCTTGATACAGGTGTGATGGATCCACGCTTTGAGACTGTTGAGCTTGACGGCGGTCAGAGTTGCTAGTAATACTTCAAAGGGACTGGTCCACTTCTGCTGGAGAGGCTCTGACTTCCAGGCTCTTAGGAAGACCCAATCAGCAGGCTGGAATGAATGCAGAGGTACTTCTGGTTCAGGTGGGATCCTCAGGTGCACATACCTGTGGAGAGAAGACAGAGTGACCCAAAGAGACTGCAGGTATTTAGTAACTTGAACATCTCCAATCTCATGGAGGGAGGGAGGTTGGTCATTATTAAGGCAGGTTATGTTGGTCATATTGGGTTTCTCTAACAAAGGACGTCCATATAATAAATCAAATTGGCTTAGTTTCAGTTTGCCTCTAGGGGCAGACCAAATTCTCAAGAGGGTCATAGGCAGTGCCTTTGTCCATACCAGCTTGGTCTCTCAGAACAGCTTTGCTAGGTGTTTCTTTAGAGTCTGGTGTCATGGATTGAATTATGTCCCCCAGAAAATGTGTGTGTCATTTTGGCTGGGCCATGATTCCTGGTAAAGTGTGATTTTCCTATGTGTTGTAAATCGTGCCTCTATGATGTTAATGAGGGAGGATGGGTGGCAGTTGTTTTAGTGAGGCAGGACTCAATCTACAAAATTGGATTGTGTCCTGAGGCAATCTCTTGAGATATAAAAGACAGAAGTGAGCAGAGAGACAGGAGGACCTCATACCACCAAGAAAGCAGTGCCAGGAGCAGAGTGCGTCCTTTGGACCTCGGGTCCCTGCACGGAGAAGCTCCTAGTTTGGGGGAACACTGATGAGAAGAAGGCCGACAGAGACAGAAAGCCTTCCCCTGGAGCTGACGCCTTGAATTTGGACTTATAGCCTACTTTACTATGAAGAAATAAATTTCTCTTTGTTAAAGCCATCCACTTGTGGTATTTCTGTTGTAGCAGCACTAGGTGACTAAGACAGTCTGGTTAGCCCGCTCTGCTTTACCACTGGACTGGGGTCTCCAGTCTGTGTGTAAGTTCCAATTAGTGTCCAGGGCAGTTGCCTATGATTGCACCACCAAGGCCACAAAATGGGACTCGTTGTTGCTGCCAATGGAGACGGGAAGCCAAAATTGAGGGATTATTTCATTTAGGAGGTGTTTCACAACTTTGGTGACCTTTTCAGTCCTGCAAGGAAAAGCTTCAACCCTGTTAGTAAAGGTGTCGATAAAAACTAGCAGATATTTGTAATTCCCGGGAGCTCGAGGCATCTCAGTGACATCCACCTGCCAGTAATCTCCAGGCATTGTCCCAGTTCGCTGGACCCCTGGGGGCACTTCAGCAGTCTTCTCTGGATTATTTTTCACACAGATGGAGTAGCTCTTTACCATTCCTGAAACAGTAGCATTGACCATTGGTCTAATTAATTGTCTCTTAATCATATAGTTCATCGTGTCCGTAAGGGGTGGACAGGTGGACTCTCCATAGGATAGGGTGCATGAGTTTTGATGGAATAAAAATTTTTCCATGGGGTTGTGCAGCCATTCATCTTTGTTTAGAGTGCCCCCGCTAGTCTTGGCAATGTTTTTATCTTGTTGGGAATAGTCCAGGTGGAGGTCAGGTGGTGATAACTCTAAATGGGGGAGAATTAGCAGGGCTACCACGACTAGTTTCTGTTGGATTGCAGCTTTACTTGCTGCTGCGTCTGTGTTGTAATTACCCTTGGCCACCATGTGTCCCCTTTTTGATTCTTTTTGCAGTGTACTACTGCTACTTGGGTGAGTAGAAGAACGGCTTGTAAAAGTTGTAAGATCTCTGGAGAATAATTAACGTCTTTACTTCCTGCTGTTAGGAGCCCTCTTTCCTTCCAGATTGTCACATGTGCATGCAATACCCCAAATATGTACTTGGAATCAGTACATAAATAGTCGCTTGCTTACCTTTGGTGGTTTTAAGGGCCTGCAATATGGCAATGAGCTCGGCCTTCTGGGGTACCTGGAGGAAGTGCATTAGCCTCTATTTCCTCTTCTAAAGTGACCGCCACATATCTAGCTTTTCTTTTTTCTTATTCCATGTAATTGCTTCCACTGGAGAACAGCTCAAGGTCTGTGACTGGCAATGAGTAGCTTGTCCACGTATTGGAGGAGGACACCACTGGTTATGGTCAAT
Source organism: Trichechus manatus latirostris (assembly GCF_000243295.1). Lineage (NCBI taxonomy): Eukaryota > Metazoa > Chordata > Mammalia > Sirenia > Trichechidae > Trichechus > Trichechus manatus. The sequence continues at coordinate 1,488,325 of NW_004444172.1, read as the reverse complement.
TGTCTCAGTTCTTGTGCTAAAGCTGATCCAAAAGAGTAGGACTGTTTAAGTCCTGCAAGAACACTTGCCAACACACCTGTTGTGTTTATCTTATTCCTGGGTCCTCCCACTCAAAGGCAAAGATTTCTTAACTTTTTTCAGGTTTGGCACAGTGAACCTGGAAAAGGTGGGTGACAAGGTTGACAGCAGGATATACAGGTTGGGGACTACAGGGAGGATCACAACAGTTACCTGGTTGACAGCTTGCAGATCCTGAACCAACCAGTGTTCTCCGTTTTCTTCTTCACTGGCAGTATAGGGGCATTGAACTGTCACTGACACAGTCTGAGCATCCATGTTTCAGGTATCTGATGATGATTTTGCCCAGTACCTGTTGGGCTTCAGCTTGGACAGGATACTGCTTAAGCCTTGAAGGAACTATATCAGGTAACAATTCAATGACAGCGAGGGGGACATTCTTGCTGTCCTCGGTATTTTGTTGGCCCACACCTATGGCACTGCTGCATCTCTGATATCTGAATCAACTAACATTCAGTAATGTTCTTTCCCATAGTCAGCTGGTGACCTGGAAGTGAGGGCCTTTTGTAACTGCCACTTGTTTTTCGTAAAGGAAGGAGTGTGTTAAAGATTTTCCTTGTATAGAAAAAGTTAGAGGTTGGAAGAAGAGAGGGTGCTCTTCTTTTCCTGATACTCCCACAACAGACACTGTCTCGCTCATCGGTCTAGCTTTTTTTTTTGGGGGGGGAGGGGTCAGAAGTGAGTAGATCCCTCCAGTATCTACCAGAAACTTTACAGGTTCTCTCTTCACCTTGATTATAACGAGACGCTTGAGTGGAGGACTTGCCTCCAGTCTCCCTCAGTCTGACTCATCTTCTAATGGCAAGATCGGTCACTGGGTCACCTCTCTCTTTTTTAGTCCCTTTGCTTGGTATTTTGTACACCCTCACTTTCAGTGTCCTTTCTCTTTATACTAGCTGCACTGGTTTCTTTCCAAAGGGGTGTGGGACCTTCTCAGCTCCTGTTACCTTGGTCTCCCTCCTTGTCTTTGTTCTCTTATGGAATGAACTTCAGCCTGCAAGGTGGCAGTTAGGAAGGCTGCCTGGTGCTTTGGTTTGCAACTTTCTTTCTTGCTCCTTATCTCAGTTAGAGTCACCTTGGCAGGCCAGTTCCATTAACCAAGAGATTTTTAACCCTATACCTCCTTCTACTTTCTGAAGCTTTCTTTTAATATCAGGTGCATTTTGCCCTATAGAGATTATATTGATCATTCAGGTATTTTCAGGGCTTTTGGGATCCAGATCAGTGAACTCATGAACATGGTTTTAAGATACTATGGCACTCTTGAGAACCAGTCTCGCCCAGTGTCACGGGTTGAATTGTGCCTCCCAAAAATATATGTCAATTTGGTTAGGCCATTATTCCCAGTATAGTGTGGTTGTCCTCCATTTTGGGGTTTTCCTATGTGTTATAAATCATAATCTCTGCCCGTGGTTAAAGAGGATTACGGTGGGATGTAACACCCTTGCTCAGGTCACATCCCTGATGCAATGTAAAGAGATTTCGCTTGGGTGTGGCATGCACCACCTTTTATCTTACAAGAGATAAAAGGAAAAGGAAGCAAGCAGAGAGTTGGGGCTCTCATACCACCAAGAAAGCAGTGCCAGGAGCAGAGCATATCCTTTGAACCCGGGCTTCCCGCCAGGAGAAACTCCTAGTCCAGGTGAAGATTGATAAGAAGGACCCCTCCAGAGCCAACTGAGAAAGCCTTCCCCTGGAGCTGACACCCTGAATTTGGACTTCTAGCCTGCTAGACTGTGAGAAAATAAATTTCTCTTTGTTAAAGCCATCCGCTTGTGGTATTTCTGTTATAGCAGCACTAGATGTCCAAGACACCTGGGGTATTTTCACTTTCCCTAACAGTGGAATCCAGGTGCCCAAAAGTTGTTCCACTCCGTGTGTAGAGGTGGCGAGCCCATTGGCAGGATAGAAGAACTTTGAGGGGTGGATATAAACATAAAGGGGTCTTAACAGTGGGGGCTGTCGCTGGCGAGGTGGCTCTGTAGGGTGGAGGCAGGGCATAGGGAGGGGGCAGCACAGGTACTGAAGGGGCAGGTTCTGGAAGATCCTCTTCAGGGTCGGGAGGGAGGACTGGCAGTTGTGATTCATCAGTCCCTTTCTGAACTAAGATTTTACGTTTTTCTGTAACTCTTTTTTTCTGATACAGAGTCATGAAAGTTTTCACAAAATACTTTTCATCGCATTTACCCTCAGGAGTATAGAAAAGAGCAAGTTGGAGGATAGTATAATTTAGAGGTCAATTTGCTGACTGGTTTTCCTCATCTTCCAATTCATACTGAGGCCTTGCAGTGTTACAAAAGAAAATCATCTTTTTCTTTTTCATAGGGTCTGACCTGAAATATTCCCAGATTTTAAAGATGCATCTTAGTAGGCTACGTTTCAGGATTTCTTGAATATTCCTCATTTTCCAGACACACACAAAGTTATACATTCACACAGCCTAATTTGATTCACCAGCAGATACCTAGAGCCTTTTACACTCTCAACGGTCAATACTCCTGCTTCTTGGGACTCCTATAAGGCCTTACCTAGGAATTATTCCGTTACTTACCAAACCTAGAGCCTTGTAAGCCCTCAATGGTAAATACTCCCGCTTCCTGGAACTCTTCTAAGTCCTTAACTAGGTATTTACCAGATAACCCCAGGAGTGTTTCATGTCTCCTACTGAATCACCACTGAGTTACAGGCAGCTTGGCCTCCAGGACCACCCTGAAGTCTCCTGGAGAACTCTCTGGGTGACAGCAGACAGTAGGCGGGGTCCCTGGCATGGCCTGTCTCAGGAACTGAGCAATTACTCCCGGATGGCTTACCAGAAATGTTGCCAGGCAGAAACCCCAGTTTCTGCTTGGAGTGACTTGTTACAGCCAATAAACAAGAAGTTGAGGTGGAAGAAGAAAGGGATATTTATTTTATTGTGCAAGGAAAGGAGCAATTGGGGCTGCTGCCTCCAAGACTACTGGCAGGCAGCTTGGGGAGGTGGGTTTTTACAGACAGCAGACAAGGAAATGCAAATTCATCATGAATATTCTGGATTGACCTTCACGCAGTCACTCAGGGTTTGGGAATGACTATGTATTTTCTCTAGACAAGGGTTCGATTCTCCAGCGGGATGTTTATATTTATTTTGCACTTAATGAGCTAAAGGTCACTTGAAGCATTGAGATGGAATAGAAAACCTGTTAACACTGGTTGAGGCCCTCTATGGCTGTTCTGTCGTTATCTTGTCAAGGGCAATTGCTGGTCCATTCTATAGCTATCTTGTCAAGGACAGTTTCAGAAGAATGTACAGCCTATTCTGCTTGGTGTAGGAGGATAAGCCAGAGCAAGTATCTTTTAGAATTTCTGAGCTCTGAGGCTGCATTTGTCACTTTGAAATGCTGAGCTCTGAAGCTGCCTGTCTCAACACCAGTTTATTTCTAACTAGTTCTTACATAATATAACAACCATCTGTGGATTAGGCCCAAATATTAACCCCATCAGTTCATTGTAGAGAATCCCTAACCCATGCATGGATCAATAGAAAGAACTTTGTGCAACAAACAACACTTGACATATAGGTTACATAAACATCTGGACTACCTGTCCACGTAATGTGCTTGTATATCCTGGAAATAGACTTTGTGGTTTTGACAGAGGGAAAGAAGTTTAAAATATCTTCCTTAAACAATCAATGAACAGATTCTCAGGCCCATAGAGCTGTGTGTATGCTGACAAGTGTCTTTCAAGCTTCCTTGGAATTCTCTCACATCTCTGTGGAAAAACTACAATTAGTGTAATTATTACAGATTAATTAGAAATAAAAATGCAAAAAGATATAGTGACTTCTGTAAAATTTCTATTCAAGGTATTTTTGTTGTGGTTGTTAAATCCAATATACAAAAAGAAAAACTAAGCCTGTTGCCGTTGAGTCAATTTCAACTCATAGAAACCATTGTAGGACTGAGCAGAACTGCCCCATAGGGTATCCAAGGCTGTAATCTTTACAGAAACAGACTGCCACATATTTCTCCCACGGAGTGGCTGGTGCGTTTGAACAGCGGACTGTCAGTTTAGCAGCTGAGCACTTAACCACTGTGCCACCCAGACAGTATTATTAAGAACCAGATGAATAACGTTTTTCACATAATATTCATATTAAATAAGATTGATTGTATGTACGTGTATTTGTATAAAAAAAAGTGTTGATTATGATGTTTCTATCTGTTCATCTTTCTATTTATCATTTTATACACACATATGTGCGAAATGGGAATGAACAGAGTTCATTAGAGGGTTTGATTTGTGTACCTTTGAATGCTTTCCAGCACAGTGCAGGTAATAAAATGAGTTCCTTTTAAATTATTATCTGTGGGGGTATGTGCCATTAAAATATGGATGTATAAAGGCCTCTATGCTGCACAGCATGTTGAGACTTTTCCCCAACATGTTGAGACTTGTCACGACTTGTTTTTCCAAACCCATTACTGATTGGCTTGTTTACCCGAATTCCTTCTCCCTTGCCCGAAACTTATTGTTATTCACCCAAAGCCCATTGTTCTGTTATTTGCTTCACTGCTTGCTGTATTGACTATAAAATAAACTCCTGGGACTGAAGCTGGGTTCGACTCCTCAGAGTGACCCTCCTGGCCCCACTTCTCTGTAAGAGTTGTGGCATTGGTTACTGTCTCCGCCGCCCTGACAATCGCCGCCACTGTGACAATTATCCTTTGTGAACAGAACTTTCAAGCATAATTCTCTAACACTGAACTATATACACTGGTAGGCCAATAAGAAATTCATGCCAATCGTAAATTGCAACAGATTGAGTTTCTCGTCTAGAGTTGGATCTTTGACACAATCCAAATCATTACTTAGTGGTGGGTTAATACACTTTGAGCTAATGCATACCGTGACCACTTATCGAAATTCATAAATTTAGTAAGACCAGCATTAAAGTATAAAAAGCTAAGTACAATTAAACATTTTCCGTGTTGTTTTCCAAAATGTTAGAATGATCTTTGCTAAGTAATAATTCTTTATTACACTTGGGCTCAGCAAAGTGATCTGTCATTTCAAGTGGTTGTTCCTTGCCCGTGAGGCAAATTGGATCCCAAAAGATCAACCATAACGTAATTTGTTATGCTTGTGAGACATCATTAGATTTTTCATAAATTTTAAAGAATGATGTAATACAAGGAAAATGTTCTAGAGGGACTAACAAACTATACAAAATGTACTGACAATATTAAGTAATGGTAAGTATTGTTGGTATTCCCAGAATTGGCTTCAAGATTGATTGAATTCTTTTTGGTTTAGTTGTAGATTACTCAAAGAAAAAATACTCAAGGTAATTGAGGTAGTAAAAAAGAGTTTGAAGTAAGACAGACTTTGGATTTGTTTGTTCAATTATGCTATAAGTACATTTGGACTGTCTACTAATTGCAGAGACCTGCTGGGTATTGGAGATAAAAGTGGAGAAAATATACAACTATCTTGTCTTACAGAGAATTTGAAATTTAAGATAGGTTTCAGACAGATTAACAGGTGGGTGAATTGTTCAGAGCAACATTTGAGAGATAATAAAAGACCTACAGAAGGAAGTGAAATTTCACTTGAGATTTGAAGGAGACATTGAAAGAATGTAGCCAACCAGAAGGGTGAAGGTAAAGAAAGGAGTATTCTGACAAAACTTTTTGCAAAACAATGTGGTCACATCTGAGAAACTGAAGCAATATGGCTGAGGCATGGAGATTATATGAGGGATGTCACAAGAGATGAGACTAGTCTGCAAAGCAGGAGTTTATTTATCAAAGGTTGATTTACACATGTTAAGGACTTTGAACTGTATCCTAAGGTCAGTTGGAAAACAAGCTAGATTTACAAGTAGCAAGAAATGTTGGGCTGTCATATGCACAGAGAGGGTTGTAAAACTGGAAACCAGGATAAAAGTTAGAGAGAAGTATTTAGGCTTTTCCTCAGGAAAGGTGTGAAAGAAGTCTAAATAAAGAAAAGAATACATAATATAGAGGATATTAGTAGTGGATGCATTTGAAAAAAATGAATTAGTTAGAAGTGTTCAATAACTAATTATTTGTGGGTGGGGGAGAAGAGGTATATGAAATATTTCTTGGTTTCTTACCTGGATGAATAGCCGGGAGACAGCACCATTCTCTGAGTTAGAAAATATATACTCTAAGACATATGAGTGTGGTGAGGTAGTTTTAGAATCTGATTTTTCTTTAGAACATGTTAAATTTAGATACCTCTGAAATATCTAATTAATGTTATCTGGAAAGCTGTTGGATATATGTACCTGGAGCTTAGAGAAAAATCTAGCCTAGATATTTAGATTTGTGCATCATCAGTATGTAAATGACACTTATCCTCTTATGATTAAATGAGAGCTCTCAACAAGAATGCTCAAAAAGGAAATGAGTTGGCTTAGGGTAGAACTCTAAAGTAAGAGTGTCATTAGAGACAAGGGAAAGATAGCCATGAAGGGAGAGTAAAAATGGACAAAAAGATGGAAAAACCAACAGATTCTGGTAACTTGGAAATCAAAAATAATGTGTTTTAGTGTACAAGGAAATGTCAATGGTGTCCAATGCTACACAGAAGTCAAATACGAAGCCTTCATTGGATTTGAAAGCGAGAGTGTTGGTGTATTTGATGAAACTAATTTCAATGCAATGCTGAGAAAACACATGACAATAATACCATAGGTCTATATAGGCATGTGAGAGAGGAAGTGTGTGTTGGCAACTTATCTAGGCTCTTTGGTAATGAGGGGGTAAAGAGAAGAGCAGAGGTAGAGGAGTAACTTAAGTAAAGGTAGAGGAATAGAAATAAAAAATCACTGTGAGGTTTTTGCATATACTGTTATAGATCAGTGTGAAAGGTTGAATAGATTAGCAGAGGGAGAAGATACGGAATGCAGAAGAGTATGGAATGGAGATATAAGTTTAGTAATAGAAATAGAGGTATGCCTGACCCCAAGCCATGGTATTTTCAATTACCTTGTATGTATGCGAAGCTGGAGAATAAATAAGGAAGAATGAAAAACAATCGGTGTGTTGGAAGCATGTTGTTGTCAGAGTATATTGAATATACTCTGGACTTCTGGAAGAATGAACACATCTGTCTTGGAAGTACAACCAGAGTGCTCCTTATAAGCAAAGATGGTGAGAGTTTGTCTTATGTAATGTCAACGCGTTATTAGGAGGGACTAGCACCTGGAGAAGGACATCATGCTTGGTAAAGTAGAGGCTCAGTGTAAAAGAGGAAGACTGTCAACCTCTCAACAAAATGGGCTGACACAATGGCTGCAACAATGGGTCCAAACATCGCAACGATTGTGAGGATAGCACAGGACCAGGCAGTGCTTCATTCTGTTGTACACAGGGTCACTGTGACTCAGAACCCACTTGATGGCACCTAACTACATTAGAGATGGAGCAACCCCCCCGCCCCAGCCCCTCACTGCCAATAAATAAGTAAATAAAAACGTGGAAAGGATAAATGTAGCAGCAGTAGGTTTATGCAACTCTTCAAAATAAGTTGAATTTTTTTTTAATTTTATTTTGTACTTTAAGTTCTTCTCTTATGTTAGAATTGTTTGCATCTACTCAGAGTAAAGAGAGTGATATAGAAGAATATGAAGAAATTCAAACGGTTTGAAATAATAGCTACTTATAAACTAAGAGACAGAAAAGTTGATTCAGGAAAATGTCAATATTCTGGATAAAAGTAATTGACTACTTTTGAATATGATAAGTTTATAATTGCTCACTTTTGACTGGTTTGTGTTCTTGGTAGCTCAGATACAATTGGAAATTTCAAGCGTATCGATGCTGGAGTCACTGATACCAAGATTTCAAGAATTCAAGAAGCAATGTATTTAATGTGTGGTCTGTGTGGGCACTGATTCCAAGTTTATGGAAAAGGGACAGAATGATCTCGGTGCCAAAATCTTCAATACATAAGAAGGAGTGACCTGAAGATATATAAGTGACAGCAATGAAGATAGGATAAGCTTCGAAGCATGAGGAGAGTTTACTTAAATGCTAGATGTAATAATAAAGAACAAGCATGAATGATGCCTTATCTCTCCTCTCAAATTTAAAATTTACGAAGAGTTACAAGCTGAGCAGCCTACAGACAGATGGCCTCTCTACAGAGAGAAGCAGGTCTCCAAGGGGGATTCAGGTTCTAGTTTAAGCAAGGAGGACAAAATGATTGAAGATGTTGGAGAGTTTGGTAATATCAGAGCAAAAGCTACACACATTTCAGAATAAAACAGCAATGTAAGTTCTAGACAGAATAAGAGCTAGGCAGAGCAGGGTTCCAAGAACAAAAGTTAGTGAGGCAATAGGAGAACCCTTTTCAAAACATTGCAAAACAAATAAGCTCCTACATACATAACTATGATGCAACTGCACATGTTTCTGCAAATTAAGCCTCAGTGTAAATAATATTAATACTATTAAGAGCTAAATTCTATTTAGCCCATAGTATGAGATAGGCACTGTTCTGAGTATTTGACACAGACATGGGTTGCCTTTCCAAAGCTACTTTGTGTCTGGTCAATAGGGGAATTCTTTCCTGTCTGAGTTGAGGTTAGGAATTCAAGGCTGGGACTAGTTAGTGAGTTATTCTTTTTCATCCCATGCTGGTTAAGAAGTGTAAGGAAAACTAAACTCTCTGCATCAGTTTGTGTATCTCAAAATAAAGTTGATAGTTATATTATCAATGTACAGGCTTGATATAAAGATAATCTGTGACAAAATCGCTAGAAAGGCAAACACTTTGTGTTCATGTACAGTTCATTAAAATGACCTCATTTTAATTAGGTAGAAATCAGCTTCCATTTCTACAAATTCATCTTAGGATGTTTTTCTTTTCCTACTCTGCATTTGGATGTTGGAAGATGTATGATAAATGTGCTTTCTGAATCATTTAATGCATCTTTAACCTTGTTATGCATATTTCAGAGAGGCTCTTCACATTTCTATGCCATGTTTCTCCTCTAACTCACAAATACTACACAATAATTGAAGAAAAACTAGGAATTACCGATAAGAGAACAAAATACAAATAATCCTGAATTTATTGTCCAGAAATCAACAGTATTCAAAATTTTATATCTGACATTTTATATTAACTATTCTGGAATCAATTTTGGGAATTTATTTCCTTTTAACTAATTTTTTGAAAGATTTAGTATACTTTTATTTTAGGTTTTCCAATAACATAAAAGAAAATATTTTGACATGTGTTCAAAAAACTCTCAAACTTTATTTCCTCTTATTAAAAATAGATACAACTTAGATTTTTCACTTATATAAAATTTTAAATAAATTACTCTATTTCTGCTTTTACAACTTCCCAAATGATTGCATGTTTTGGAATTTCTGCCTAGAACAGATGTCTTCAACCTAAATGCAGAACTAGCAAGAAGATTCTCCTGGTGGGTCAGAACCATCTTCTAACATCTGCTTGATCTTTGCCAAAAGACTCAAGATTACTTGAAACTGTACTCTGAAGAGCCTTATTGTAATCTTTCCATGGCTAAAGGCAATCATTCAGTGGTGACTGAATTCATCCTCTCAGGACTCACAGATAACCCAGAGCTCCAAGCCATTCTCTTTGGTGTCTTCCTCGTGTTCTACTTAGTTACTGTCGTGGGTAATCTTGGTTTGATTGTGCTAATCCAAATCAGTCCTCAGCTTCACAAACCCATGTATTTTTTTCTCAACCATCTGGCCCTTATTCATTTTTCTTTTACTTCATCTGTTGCCCCAAATGCTTTAGTGATATTTTCTGTGCAGTTAAAAGTATAACCTTTTATGCATGTGCCACTCAGGTGTGTTGCTTTATCACATTTGTAGTTTGTGAATTCTACTTGCCTTCCATCATGGCATATGATCGGTATGTTGCTATCTGCAACCCTTTACTCTACGTCATTCTCATGCCTAGGAAACTCTGTATTCAACTGATTGTTATCACATATGTTTATAGTTTTACTGTGGGTCTTGTACAGACAGTGGTGACATTCTGCTTGTCTTTTTGTGACTCCAATATGGTCTATCACTTCTACTGTGCTGATGTTCCTTTGGTTGCTTTCACCTGCTCTGACACTCAAGTCAAAGAACTGATGTTGTTGATCATTGTTGGGTTCAATACCCTTTGCTCTCTACTGATTGTGTTAATTTCTTATGGCTTCATTTTCTTTGCCATCCTTAGGATCTGCTCTGCTGAAGGAAGACAGAAAGCCTTTCCACCTGTGTGTCCCACTTGACCACCATTACAATATTTTATGGGACTGTCATTTTTATGTACTTATACCCCAATTCAAGTCATTCTCTGAACACAGATAAATTTGCTTCAGTGTTTTATGTGGTGGTGGTTCCCATGCTAAACCCATTGATTATAGCTTGAGAAACCAGGAGGTAAAAAATGCAGTAAACAGAATTATAGAAAAGTTGTGTTTGGCTATCAGATAAATGAAGAATCACAGTGAAGCCAGCTAGGGACAGAAAAGGCCTTAAACAGCAGATTATGTCAGTTAAAAATTTTTCTAGAAGAAGAATGGTGTCACTGTTGTTTGCTTCTTCCTAATCTGTCCGTTTGCAGCTGTGTTTCAAATCAGCCAGTTAAAACTAGAATCCTGGGCATGTGCAGTAAGAGACCAGGTTGATGGCCAGATGTCCCCATCCCATAATAAGTATTGCCTGGGAACCAAAAGACCCATGCTAAGGAACCAAAATCACTGGTCATAGTCATGGAGCGGTGACCAGGCCCATTTCAGAAGCAAGAAGTCCGTCTGCCACTTCAGTGCCAAATCCTAGCCTGACCCCTTTTTGAATATATATGAAATTAATGAATACATGTGACTTCTCCTTTCTTGCGTATATAAAACTTCCTCCAGCCCTTTGTTCTGTGAGAGACTGCTTTGGGAATGATCCCCCCTGACTGCTTACTTGCTGCGAGTAATAAAGTATGCCTTGCTTTAAATCCACTTGACTCTTAGTTATTCCTAACAAGAGTACAAGCGGCAAACCCACTGCATTGGTAACAATAGGACAGGGATCAGGAAACTTAGAGTTATGTCTTGTCTAGTGTCACAGTGCTGGTAAATGACAAAGCAAAATCCCTTACTTCAAGTGTTCAAGCTCACTTTTCTGAGGTATAGCTCTGTAGACTCAGGGTGAGTCTTATCAATTGTTTATTTCCAATAAGTTCCACATGAAATACATTTTGTACATTTTATTTGAGTTGTTAAAAGAAGAGAGAAAGAGAAAGGGAGTGAGGGATGCCATGAGCAGGAGAGAGAAAGACAGAAAAGAAAGAGAAATTCTTTTTGGCCATGATATCCTTCATCAATAGAACATTGGGATATACTTATTTTATCTGGAATCCATGTGATATTGAGAAATTTGGGTTATAGTATAATAATAGATCAACATCTGGTATCTTATGTTGCAAAGCTGTTGCATAGATAGTCTGGAAAACATGTCAAAGTTTAACAACAGGAATTTTGGGTTGGAACACTCTGGATAATTTTCCTAACACTCTACTTTCTCTGCATTCCACTGGGAAGGATAACATTAGCAGAGTTACCATGACATTGAACATTTAGTGGCACCGACTCTGTATCAGTTTAGATCATTAGGGCCACTTCATACCATTATAATTCACGGCCTGTTATATATGAATGTGTGGTTAGGCCTATTTTATATAAATGTGTGGTTAGAAACTAGGATTCTTCATTCGGTTTAGCTAACAAGTTTAGCTTTTCCAATTAATGTGATGAGAGAGTTAGTTCACATTTCTGTATCTCAACTGCCTCCTCTCCAAAAGGCAGTAATATTTCCTTTCTCTTAGACTAACTGTGAGGATTAGACCAGATTTTAAATATGAAGGGCATTTCACAGTTCCTAGCACATAGCAGCCAGTGATTCATAAATGTGCTATTTACATTTAATTATTAATATTATAATTGTATTAATTATTCCTTTGATTTAGTCTTAGAAAATCGAGTAGCCTTTTTGGGAATACTTATCAACATGATATAATTCATTTTAAAATCAACAAAATGAAACTATAAAAACTAAAAAGTCATTTTTTTGTGATCTTTTTAAAGCAATTCAATGGTTTTAAATTTCTTTTTATCTGTGTTGATGAAAATACTTTGAATTGTTTTTTTATTGGGGGGCAGTTCCCTCATACCTGCTACTCAATATTACTGATAATACGCTTCGTTTTCTTGAAAAAAAAATAATTTCACTCTTGTTATATTTAGTAAATTTTAGACGAATAAATTATTAGTTTATTCAGTTACAAACATTTAAAATAAAATTCGAGGTAACATCAATTGAATGTTTTCGTTGTATCCGGTGCTTAGTGCAATGCTTTCAATAGAGTTTCTCAGTTAATTTTCATAATACCCAGCTGAGATTGATGTAATTCTATCAAGAGAATAGTCAAAGTAGCTTATATAATTTACTAACATACATTTAGCTAATATCTGGAAGAACCACGGTTTAAACCTAGTTTTGTCAAACCACAAAGCTCAATTTTTAATTACTTCCCTGTACTTCCAAGTACAGTTCTACAATGTTGAGATATTTTTAAACATTGAATGATGATTCACAAAAATGTCACTCACAAACTATATTTCCATTAAAATTTTTCATTCAAAAATACTCAAAAAGTGATGTGAGTCTGAGGCTGGCACAGAATCTGGACCCCTCCCCCATGTTGCTCATATACTCTGAAATATAAAGAAAAGGCGAAGATCACCACACAAAGGGGCAGAAACTTTCTGCCTTTATCATTCTTTTCTCTACCAGTGATGCTAACTTCAAATGTGTCTGAGAATCTCCCACTTGCCCCCACAGCCAGACTCTTAGCTGTTCCAGTAAAGCATAACCAAATTCCACTTTGTCACTTTGAGGTCACTGGGTCTCATTTGCTCAAGTGTCTTGGTTTAGAATGTAAGGAAAGGACCCTGAACAACTCTGAAGCACAATTTTTCTTATCTATAAATTGGGTCTTTAGGAGAAATGGTCTCTAATGGATCTCAACCTGTGTGATTACTAATCTAGTAAAATGCCAACATCCTATGCTTAGTTACAGACCAAATTAGGTGCCAAGAGGAAGGCCTACTATATATATAGTATATAAATATATTATCACTAGTGGTTCAAATCCACCCAGCAGCTCCGTAGGAGAAAGACCTGGAGATCTGCTCCCTTAAAGATTACAGCCAAGAAAACCGGTTAGGGGCAGTTCTACTCTGACACATGGGGTCATATGAGTTGGAATCGACTTGAAGGTACCTAACAACAAAAACAACAATAAAACACTAACTATTCATTGTCTGTACTCCAGTATTACTTTGATGGGATCAAAAACATGTAGAAAGAATATGGGCTTATCTAAACTAATTCTTAAATAAGAAATGTATTCGAGGAAATATGAAGGAATTAAAAACTAGTCTACAAAAAAAGGTGTAAATTAAACTCCATCAGAATAGTTACATTCTAAATATATTCCTGAAAATTTATGCTAAAAATAATTTTATAATTATATTAGAGAATATTTAAGGAATTTTAACTTCATGAATTTTTACATTATATATTTTTGATAAAAGGATTAACGACCACTTAATTTATCTATTCTCTAAAGCCTCATTTTTCACATATTGAATTTTAATGTGTGACTATAAATTATTTGTTGTGTAACATTGAATGTTATTTACCTTCTCTATATTTCACTTTTATAAAATTGTAAATAACTGTTGTGTGTACTTCTTAGTATTATAAAACAATTAAATGAAATGATAAATGCTACACACTTAGAATAGAGCCATGTAATGGCAAGCACTCAATAAATGTTAGCTATTTTATTGTTATTATTATAAATAGTACAGAAATTTTAGAACTCAGGAATGTTCTTTTGTGCAAATATGATATTAAAATCTTATATTCTATGGAGAGGACTCTGTTCTGTTTAGAACAAGGCAGTCTTCACTCAACTGGCTGAAAAGTGTTGAAAAGAAGCTAAGGCTAAGAAAATCTACTACAAAGTCTAAAACTTTTAATATCAATATCCAAAAACAATCACTTTGATTTTTATTCAAATTATACTACTAACACATTGTAGATACAAAATAATAATAATGATAATACTTTTGTTTACTAGAAAAGCCATTGTGATATGGTTAATGTCTCAGGCAATACAGATGATAAAGCCATTTATTAAGAGTTTCTTAGTTTTCAGCCATTGTGCCAAGGTCTTTACATAGATTTCTCTCTAAATTTTCATACCTAGACATGAGCTGAAATTGACTCCAGACTCCACAGCAACTAACAACGAGCCTGTGAAATAAGCATTTTTCTTATGCTACTAGTAACTTGATCTTTATATATCACAAAACTAGCCATCTTAGCAGAACTGAAACGTTCATTCTCTAACCAGATGCAAAAACATCATAGAGAGCACAGAATCAGGGGTGAAAAATACAAATATTTCTTTAAATAAACCTGGGGACAAACTGCAGATAGTCATTTCTGAGGTTTTGACTGAGGGACTGGATTTTCAAGAGATGAACTGAGTCTCTGAGACCAATTTCTAGAGTCAAAGAAAAGCATTGATAACAGACATCTTACTTTGATTTTAAGGTTTTCTTACCCATGAAACTAATATTCACTGTGATGAAATTCCTGACAAAAATAAATCCCCCAGCAGCTTTTCTTTCAAACAAAGTTGGTAATCTTTTCTTTTTGTCCCAAGCCAGGTTTACTAAATTTGAATTTCAAAAGGTATGGCTGGCTCTGGCAAGATGGCGCTCTAGGCAGAAGCACCACGCCGTCCCTCCACAACAAAGATCCAAAAAACTAAGCCAAACAGAGAATCAACAATCTTGAAACCCTAGAACATCAAATGAAGAGATAAAGAACTCAGCCGAACACCAAACAGAGTAAGAATACTGAAAGAGAACAGAGAGCGAGGAGAGATTCATGCAGAGGTCCCCTACCAGCTAACGCAGCGCGGATCCACCATCTTGGACTC
>NW_004444172.1:1458218-1466748 GCF_000243295.1 Trichechus manatus latirostris | reverse complement strand
AAAAGGTATGGCTGGGTGGTGGGCCAGAGACCTGTTAAGCCTATCTCAGTAAAAGGAGAACAAAGAACAAAGAAGAATCATGTTGAGATTAGCCAATTGTTGATATTTTATATTTTCCCTCCTCTTCTCTTTGTAAGCCTCATCCTACCTAGCTTACTTTGAGCCATTTACTTTTTTCTGGAATCAGATTGGTCTCCCCGTATGCATATAGAGTAACTGCTCAGATAAAACTCGTTGTTGTTCTTAGGTGCTATCATGTTGGTTCCGACTCATACCTACCCTGTGTACAACAGAAGGAAGCACTGCCCAGTCCTGGTCCTGTGCCATCCTCGTAATCGTTATTACTCTTGAGCACATTGTTGTTAGTACTGCCAAATCGATTTCAATTCATAGCAGCCCTGTGAGAATAAGTAGAACAGTCCCATAAGGTTTCCTAGGTGGTAATCTTTATAGAAGCAGATCCCTTGGAGCTTCTGGGTGGGTTTAAACTGCCAGCAACTGGGTTAGCAGCCAAGCAATATCACCTTCTAAAATGGTTAAATAGTAGGATAATATTAAATCATTAATTTTTAATCACTTTTTCTGGAATGTCAAAATAATAAAAGCATATCAAATAACTAGTTTTTAAATACATGTAATGATCCTACAAGGATGATTGAATAAGTGCAGATTATTTCTAAGTTAAAAAAAATATGCAAATACACTGAACTTACTCATTTAAAAATACAGTTTCTTTTGAACCATATTCTTCCAGTTATTTTATTTAGAGTCTTATTTCTGAGCCCCAAGTGCTAACAAAAACACGCTGCTGCTTTTGCTTGGGATACATTTGTGTGTATTCGTGTGCATGTCTGTTTGTATTTGAACACAATTTTAGTAGTCTGTAAATGCCTTGGTTGCCTGAACAGGAATCTAAAACATACTGACTTTCCAAGTGTGGCTCCGATACTCCAACAAATGACAATGTCTGTGGAAATAACAGTCACATTTAAAGTCAGGAAAGAATTATAAGAAATATAAGCAAGAGACTTCTTTCCCTACTTTCAGTTAACAAAGTATTTTTGTAATTATTTTCCTAATTGCAACATCTTTAAAGCTTCACAACCTTTATTGCAGGCTTTCTTCGAGGCTTCTTTTACCTCCTTGTTCCTTGGACTATAGATGAGAGGGTTCAACATGGAGATCACCACCATGTAAAAGACGGAAGCCATTTTGTCTGTGTCCAGGGAGTGGTTTGATTTAGGCTGTAGGCCCATAAAGATTAGTGTGCCATAGAAAATTGTGACAGCCACCATATGGGAACCACAGGTGGAGATGGCCTTGCGTCGCCCCTGGGTGGAGCGAATCCTTAAGATGGCGGAAATGATAAAGATGTAAGAGATGAGTACAATCGAAGAGGAACAGATCGTATCAAAGCCAGCAAAAGCAAAGGTCAGAATTCCCTTCACGTGTGTGTCTGAACAGGACAGATCTAAGAGGGGAAGGTCATCGCAGTAGAAATGGTTAATTACATTGGGGCCACAATAAGTTAGACGGAAGGTGACAATGGTATGGAAGAGGGCGACTAGAAAGCTATATATATATGGAACGGTCACTAATTGAATGCAGACTCTTTCTGACATCAGTAGTGAATAATGCAGAGGACTACAGATGGCTACATAGCGATCATACGCCATAGAGGCTAAAAGGAAACACTCGGTGCTCATGAAGGTAAGAAAGCAGCCCAGGTGTGCTGCACAAGCATGCAAAGGAATAGTGTCATGTTCCACAACAAAGTTCACCGTCATCTTCCGGGTAATGGCAGAGGAGTAACAAAGGTCTACAAAGGCCGGGTGACTGAGGAAATAGTACAGAGGTGTGTGGAGTCGAGTGTCAATCCTGATTAAGATAATCAATCCAATGGTCCCCAGAACTGTGACCAGAGAGATGACTAAAAATATCACAAAACATGGGGCCTGGAGTTCTGGCCGGTCTGTAATTCCTTTGAGAATGAATTCAGTGACATAAGTGATATTACCAGCAGCCATTTATTCCAGTGGATGTTGCTGCAGTTGAAGAATAAAAATGTTAACTCTCATGGCCCCTGCCAGTGTTGAAGGAAGACCACCACTGATGTCTTGTCAACCTTGAATTATGTCATCAGATGGATAAAAAGTGCACCTTAGCTTTTACCTGCCATTCTTTCCCCAGGAAAGAGGGTCTTTTACTTTCAGAATGATCTTCTTAAAAGTTATTTTTCTTTCTAATTTTAGAAAATAAGAAATGATCTTGGTTAAAACAAATTAAATATTATCTAAAATAAACCACTTTACACAACCACTGGTAACAGTTCAGTGTTTTTGCTGCCACTATCTTTTCTTTGCATATATACGTATGATGGGAGTCCCTAGGTGATGCAAATGGTTAACGTACCCAACAGATAAGCAAAAGGTTGGAGGCTGGAATCCACCCAGAGATGCCTTGAAAAAAAGGCCAGATTTCCACTCTCAAAAAATCAGCCATTAAACGCCCTATGGAGTTCTACTCTGATACACATGGGGTCACCATGATTCAGAATCTACTCGAAGGCAACTGGATTTTTAATGCATATGTTACTTAAATGTACTCAATTTTGGTATCACAAAGTCTTTTATTTCAATTTCAACTCTGAAGTTATGATTTGAACCCTTATTGAGGATAACTGTAATGCTACCATATAATGTAATAGTAAAGTAGATCACCTTCTTCTTCTTCACTGAAAGATGGTGGTAGGAGAAGAGATTTATTTATAATTCATCATATATGTATAGATAGCTTACAATGGCAACACGTAAGTTTTTTCTTTTACTGCTCTTATAAAACCTCAGGATTTATAGTAGTTCCAATGTGCTTATTAAACCAAAATCAGAAGAAACTATATGAGGAGTTAAATGTATCAGTGAGAACATTAACTATGGTAGATATTTACCACTAAGTAAGCTGAATATTTAAGTACCCCATTATTGGTAAAGGAAAAGAGGTGCAGTGAAGTTGTGTATGAAGCTAGGATTTGAATCTCAACATCAATAAAGTGAAAAATGACATAGAAATAAAATTACCTGTAAGATTCTGCCAAATTTTGTCCATAAATTTTGAAAACCCTATGGAGCAGTTCTACTCCTCATACAATTTTGCGTTTATAGGTTCCCCGTGAGTGAGAATCAAGTCAACAGCAATGAACAACAACATATTTCTAGATTATTTTATCAATTTCTGTAATTCTTTAAAAGTAATTTTTTCTATGACCTTCAGTTAGTTTCTCTGCCATCCAAGTTCAACATCTATTTAATCGTTTCCACAACTCTCAATTTTGAGGAGAAAAACCTAAAATCATTGATACATTTTATCCTCAGGGTACCTCAGTAGCCCTTGTTTTCCTTGCTGGATTGTAAGTTGCCTAAAATAGTGATTCTCAAACTTGGCTGTTCATTGTAATCATCTAGGGAGTTTTTAACATCTCAATGCCTAGGCACCTCATACCAATTCAGTCAGAAACTCTGAGGGAGAGAGATCCAGGCATCAGGATTTTTAAAGCTCTCCGGATGATTACAGTGGACCACGTTTGAGAACAGTAACCTAACTAATGAATTCATTTATGGGAATGGCAGTCTGAGCTCAGCTGTATCCTCAAAATCATTTATTTTTTCTTGGTTTATTTGACTTATCTATGGCTAAATTAGTTTGAATACATGACTTCACCTTGCCAATGGAATTCAAATTGGAGTGTGCTTATTCCTGACCACATAAAAAGACTCACCAAGGGTCATGTGGCCAAAGATAATTTTAATGAAATTGATTTATCAGTCCTCCATGTGCATACCTGCTCCTTTCTGAAACCGATTTGACTAAGGCACCTGTGTTCTTGGCTCTTTTTGGCCCTCCTGTTCACAGTCTGCCCTCTTTCTGCTTTACAGATGAAAAGCATACATCTCGCCATTTGGAAATCTTACTATGATCCCTTACCCCAGAGATAAAAATATTTGAGGGGCTAAACAATTTGGGTAATTCTATGATTCCTTTCATCAAGACATCATAAATATGACTCTCAACTCATTAAAAGTCAAATTTAAAGATTAAACTTATGTGTATTTATTATTTATCAAAAGTGGAAATATATATATGCATATATATACGTATATATAGATAGATAGATAGGTAAATAGATATGTATAGCTAGTAGCATAGTGGTTAAGTGCTATGGCTGCTAACCAAAAGGTCGGCAGTTTGAATCCACCAGGGGCTCCTTCGAAGCTCTATGGGGTAGTTCTATTCTGTCCTTTAGGGTCGCTATGAGTCAGAATCGACTCGCCGGCAACGGGTTTGGTTTGATTTGGTTGTACATATATGTTTTTAAATGATTTCTCTACTAAGAGTAACTGTAATTTTATATACTTGATTTATTAATAGTAGGGTAAAATAATCAATGAAATACACTAAGTAATAAAAGTATATTCCATTAGGGTAGTTTTTTTGGGGGAAATGGAATGGAAATATGAATACAAGAGAAAAAAAGGAATATTTTATAGTATCTAACTCTTAAAAAAAGAGTCCCCGGGTGGTACAAACAGTTAACCACTCAACTATTAGCAAAAAGTTGGACAGTTCAAATCCACCTGGAGATGTCTTGGAAGACAAGACTGGTGATTGGTTTTCAGAAGGTCACAGTCTTGAAAACCCTGTGGAGCGGTCGTACTCTGCATATTTGGGGTCGCTGGGCGTTGGAACGGACTTGAAGGCAACTAACAACTCTTAAAAAAGGAGATCATGTATTTTTTAATGATAACAGTGTCAATTACTATATCTATATTGTTATCGATGCATTTAATATTTAACATAAATAATTTTGAAATGCCAACATTTATAGATACAAAAATTATATCTTTTACACCTATTGAAACTACTAAAGAATATTTTTAAGATGTTTGCTTACATATGTAGGAAAAAAGAGAGCTTTTTCAAATTCTTTTAGTGGACACCAAAAATTATCATCTATTAGTATTTTTATTCCTTGCTGGTAGTCGGTTAATTCTTTAAGAACAAGCAGTTTATTTAGTCTTCTCCTAGTCTCTGCAGATTCTAGTTTGTCCGTCTAGATTTTCAATATATTGCTGCCAAGTAAATTAAATTTTCCTTTATGATAATTATAAAAGGCTTTTGGGGACATCTCTCTGATGTTTCTGTAGACACTTTGGCACCTGATAACAATGGCAAAGCTTTGCGCAGAAAGTACTCAATAATATGGGAGAGGAACATGATCCCTGGGCAGCCTCCTCTCTCCTATCCGCTGCTCTGTTCGTAAAGATATGGCCTGATTCCCTTACTGCCTAGTGTAGTCCAGGCCCTGGCCTATGCTTTCCAATGGTCTGCAGAGCTTTCCGAGACAGATCAGTCTTCCATTTCAGGGCTGCGCCTTGTTTTCTTCACCAGATCTTACCAACCAGGCTGCAGAGACACCCTGTTTAACACAAGTATGTTCCAGGTGTTCAAAGATAATGAATTAATGAGCCATCAGATGTTTCCTCATATATCCCAACATGCATACACACATTAGGCTATGACATGGAGTTAAGCGCATGGTTTGAGACCGATTGCCTTGGAGCCCTGCTTGAGGCCAAACATCTCTGAGAAGCAGTAACAAGGAAGTGAAATGCCAATGGATTTCTAATTGATTTCAGGATTCAGAAGTTACAGTGAACATCCATTCTTTATTTTAGAGAGAACAATTTACCTTCATGTTCAGCATTGTCCAACAGGCCATGGATTGATTTTTAAAAACACTGTTAACAGCACTTGGGTGGAGAGCCATTCATCGTGACCTGCCCTCACAGGAGAATTTTAGACAGGAAACCTCACCTGCCTCCAAATGTGCCCTCCATGGGTCATGTAGTATTAACTGTTTGTGTGTGTGTGTGTGGGAGAGAGAGAGAGAGAGAGTACCACTAAAGAAGAGACTGAAAAGTCTAAGCAGTTATTTGTCTAACTCAACTTGGAGTCACTTAAGGGTTGTGTGTTTGTGTAAGAGAGAGAGAAACTGATGAAGTAGAAATTTAATTGTAAATATAAGCTGCCATACAAAATCGAGTAGAAAATTCTGGAAAGCAGAAGATACGAAGGTAAAAAATGCAGTTAAAATGTTAGAGGCATTATCACTGAATGCAGCCTGTTCCATTTAATACCACAGCTCACCAAGGAGAGAGGTTTGTAATGGGGAGATGAACCTTGGGGGTAGGGTTGGCAACTGGCTCTCTATCAGACTCCGTCTGACTCAACTGTTTAGCGGGGATCCTGGCTCCCAGTAAGCTCATTCTGAATTTGTTTGGGAAATTTATTGGTTCCTGGGTCCCTTTGGGTCAAAACTTGAAAATTTAGAGCTATTTCAATGCTGTAATATTTCCTTCCATGTTTCTCTCAAAGTGAGATGAGCTGGATAAATTATTTTGGGGATTTCAAAAAATTACTTCTGACTACCTGTATTCCTGAAGGAATCATACTTTGAATATACTGATCAGAAATTTCCATCAAGACAGAGTTAGGTTATACTACTGGAAACAACATAAAAAGGTCATAAATAAAACTTAGTTCATTAATTAAGGGCACAATGAAGCTTTGTGAAAAATAAGACTAGCACTTAAATCCTGAATAACTTATTTATGAGATCTTGTATAAGGTCTGTGTTCTTTTTAAGCCTCAATTTCCTCATTTGTAAATTACCAGTAGTAACTTGACCTTCTTTATAGTGTTTTTGTGATATTAACTAAGTTAATGTATATAAAGGGCTCAGTAAACTCTGGAAAGTAGTAAGTGCTAACAAAAGATATTTAAAACAATAAGAATCAGATCCATAAGTAACATTACGATACCTCAACAATGTACGTGAAAACATAGAACTGCTTCTACCACAGTATCAGTCTCTGTCTTGGTAATGCCAATCTTTCTGGTTGACACTGTGTCATCTTCAATGGAAGATAATCTTTCTATGTTCCTGAGAACTCACATCTCCATATAAATCTATATAAGACTCGTCATTCCAAGGTCTAGATCTAGTTTCCACTGGTTCTTACTGCTCATTGCATCTTTGCCATTGAGTGTATTACCTTTTTATTCATTAGGTTGCCTCTCTGCTTCTTCTATATTCATTGCTTAATGGAAAGGAATGATATTTTATTTTCTTACTTGCCTTTGCTTGAGAATATTAGAAGATGTTATCTTCAGAGTATATAAAGACCAGTTCTTATTGGATAATTTTGTGATTGGTTTTCTAATTCATAACTGAAAGAAGGAAATGTATTATAATGGATGGTGAAATTCAGTTTCTTCTCAGATTAGAAAATGATTCGATATGTATATATACACATATACATTTATGAAATACACGTTTCATAAGTGTATGTGTGCATATGTAAATATTGAATCCTTTTCTAATTTGAGAAGTGAATTTTTATATATACTGAATTGATATATACATACAGACATATAAGTATATGTGTGTTTGTATGTTGTGAGTTGTTTTTCATATATAGTAGCCAAGCCAAAATTTTTGAAAAATTGTCTATTTCCAATTTCTCATAATTTTGCTCTTTCTGATCCAACTTTCCCTCTGCCACTAAAACTAGCATTTGTAAGTTATCTGACTATTATGCTATCGACAAAGAGAATAGACACTTAAAATTTTTTAGTTGGTTTTCCTTTGGAATTTGAAACTGTTGTGCATTGCCTTATTCTTTGTCTTTTGTGACACTGTGCTTTCTTTGTTTTTCTCCTAACTGTCCTGATTACACTTTTAGCTTCTTTTCAACTGTTACTTCTTCTAGTAACTGACTCTCTTCTGGATCTTTTTTTTTATGCCCACATTCTCAACTTTTAAAAAATTATATTTTATTATGTTTTTGATGAAAGTTTCCACAGCAAGTTAGTTTCCCGTTTGACAATTTCCACACAGATTGTTCAGTGACATTAGTTACATTTTCCACAATGTGCTAGCATTCTCTTTAATTGTGTTGTTTTTGTTCCATTTCCAGTACTGTAGTTTCCCTCCTCCCTTATCTTCTCATCTTTGCTTTGAAGTAAATGTTGACCTTTTGTTTTCATACAGATGGCTTTTTAGTAAGCACCATTCTTACGGGCAATATCCTTTATTTTGTGGGACACTCTGCTATTTTTCTAAGAGGTGATCTCAGGGGATAGTTTTGGTTCAACGTTTAAAGGGTGTCTCAGGCAATAGTCTCAGGGACTCCTCTGATCTCAACTAGTCCAGTCCGTCTGGCCTTTCTAATAAGTTGAGTTTTGTTCTACATTTTTCTCCCATTCTATTTGGGACCATCTATTGTGACCTGGTCAGAATGGTCAGTGGTGTAGCCAGGCACCATCTAGTTCTTCTGGTCTCAGGGTAGATGAGGTCATGGCTTGTATGTATTATCAGCCTAGTAGACTTGTTCCTTCTCTGAGATTTTGGTTACTTTCTTACCCTTTTCCTTCTGATGAATATAGACCAATAGTTGTATCATAGCTGGCC
>NW_004444172.1:1427023-1456453 GCF_000243295.1 Trichechus manatus latirostris | reverse complement strand
CTATGACTAGAAGACTATGCTAGAATGCACTAAGGCTGACTAAAGGATGTTTAATAAAACCCTGAACAAAGACATTCAAAATAATCAGCAGTTAAATTAAAGGCCTGCTCACATAGAGATAGGATGTAGATACTAAATGTGAAATGTGAATACTAGCAATGAAAGACGGCATAATTCATGTTTGTAATGTTTGGATGGGGGTGATGGTCTATACTCTGCAATAATTCGAAAAGTATTACCCACAAGTCTGACAAATGAATGGTTAAGACATTGACATATTCTCTACCTCTAACCTACAAAATTTTGTGACATTGAGCATCTATTCATTCCTTTTTTGAAACTTATTTTCCTCATTTGCAAATAGAAAAAAAGAAAAACAAATTATAGATTTAATATTAGAACTTGCAATCAGGGGTTGTTATAATTGCCAAATGACAAGGAAAAGCACTTAATACAGCATCTGTCACATTACACACACACACACACACACACACACACACACACACTGTTTCCCTCTAGCAAAGATAGCTTTATTTTCAATATGTGCATGCATTTTCAGACAAAAGGACGATCATTTTCTGGAAAAAAGACACATTTCTCATCTTTTCTGGATGATATGATGGTTTACCTAAAAGATCCAAGATTAGCCAATATAAAATTATTACAATTAATAAAATTGTATTAATGTGGCCAGTTACAAAATACATATGCCAAAAATACAGTGGCTTAACCATGCATCACCGTCAGTCACAGGAATACTATTGGCTAGAACAAAGAACAAAAACGAGCTGAGAATTTTCATAGGAAATTATAAGACTGATATAAACACACTTGGAAAGTTTACTGAGGAACATTTAAAAACTCATAAATGATGGAAAAGCATAGTACATTTCACAGAGGAATATATCTGTTATTATAAAGATGTTAATTCTATCCTCAAGTTAACATAAATATGATATAATTATAAAAGCATAATAAATTACCAGTGGGGCATTTCTTTTGGAAAATAATGGGAGAATTCTATAATTATACATATAAAATTTATATTTTATAATTATTTATCATTATAATATATAATAATCATGATAGGTTTTGAAATTAATTTGGGAAAATAATAGGCAATTCTTACTATAATTTGTTTTAATATTTTTTTATTGTGGTAAGTGTATATATGACAAAACCATTTGGTATTTCAAGTACAATTTTTTTTACATGTACAATTCAGTGACATTAATTACATTCATCATGTTGCACAACCATACTACTATCCATTACCAAATTTTCTATCACCCTTGAGAGAAACTTGAATATAAAATGAGAAAATGCAATGAATGATATTAAGACATTTTTATGTCTGAAATAATCTTAGCAGTGTGGTTCAAACAGGAAAAAAAAAAAAACTCCGTTAGTGAAACATAATAGAAATCAGAGAAGAAAACTCACATCAGTAGAAGTACTTGAAATAATTTCATTATTGCCTTGTTAACTGCTATTTATCTTCATATCTCAATGGAAGGACACTAGCCTCCATTTTAGGCAATGTTTTCCTGTTGTATGTTCTCACAGAACTGCAAAATTTTTCTTCATAATCGACCACAGTTTGAGGAGGTCTGTTTACCTCACCGTGCATTAATATCTCCCTCCTCCAGAAGACTGTATGCCATCATAGCAGGGACCCTAGCTGTATTTGTGTACTATTGTGTCTCAGGCACGTCTTATAGTGTTTGGCACATGGTAACCGTTGCCGTAGAGTCGATTCTGATTCATAGCAACTGCCTCATAGGGTAGGTACTCAATATTTAGAATAAATGGGAAATAAATGTGTTAATCACTAAACAAGGCTTTGACAATCAATCAATCATACAGGGAAAATTTAAGATAACATTATGGAATCCTTGATTTATTCTATACACTAAAATAAATTACAGATTGATCAAAGAGTTAAATATAAATAAATAAACAAACAAATAAATAAAACATTCCACCAGAACATTGATATAATGTTCACGGTGGAGAAAGTTGGAATAAAGTCTTTTTTGAAGTAAGAAAAAACAGCTTAATAATGTATTTACATTCATTTAAAAAAATAAAAGTCTACTTGTTGAAAAGCACAATCAATAAAATTATGAGACTATATTAAAATGCCAAGATTATTTGCAATGTATTACAGCATTTTGAGATCTTTTACAATAAATTAGCCTTATGAATCAATAAATAAAACTGAAATAAATGAGTGAAAAGATACCAAAAAGCATGAACAATTCAAAACAGAAGAATTGTGGATGAATGATAAACATAGAAAATATCAACAATATTAATGATCATGGAAATACACATAAAAAAGGAAACATGCCATTTCTAAATAATCAGCTTGGCAAAATAAAAATTATATATAGATATATTTTTCCTCATTAGTACAGAAAAAATGGATGCTCTTACAGCATTGGTGGGTGTCACATTCCCAAAAACTTTGTGAGAGGTTAATTTATTGTTCAACAATTATTTATTGAGACTCTAGTTTGTGTCATGCACTACAAACAAAGCAGTAAAACAGAGACCAAAACCCTTGCCCACATAATAACAATAGAGAGAGAACAAAAACCTAACCAAGTAAAAATATTTTACAGTGATAAATGATATGAAGGAAAAAAATAAGTTAGGGGAGATAGGATTTGTAGTAAATAATGTGTATTATAGCATTTATAACATACTGACACTATTCTACTTCTTTACACTAACTCATTTAATCCTCAAAATAGCATTTGAGGCAGTTACTATTTCTGTTTTAAAGATGGCGAAAACAAGACACAGAGACGTGTGTCTGGAACAAGTTCTCATAGCACAAAATGGCAGATCCAGAATTTGGACTCAGACAATCAGATTGCAGTGTTTTCACCTTCACCACCATGAAGCGTCAGGGACTGAAGGAGTAAGCCATGGAGATATGTGCGGAAAGATCACTCCACATAGAGGAAGCAGATGCAAATACCTAAGGCTGGCTGGCCAGTGTGCGTGGAAGGATGGGTGAGGGAGGAAGGTTAAGTTAGATGAGAGCAGAAACCGAATAGAGATAGATCACGTTGAACTTTACAGGCCATTGTAAAGGACTTTGGATATTACTCTGGGTGAAATGGGCAAGCTTTGCAGGATTCTGTGCAGAGGGGGAAAATCACCGAATTCAAACTCTTTAAAAGCATCACTATGGCTATTGTGTTAAAAATCATCTGTAGTGGGAAAGGATGGGGACCGGGGACCCTGTTTTTGAGTTTTTTTGGTTTGGAAAGGTTGTTGGTTAGGCCCCCAAGGCGGGGTGTTTTTTGTTTAAAAAGAAAAAATTTCTTGGTTGAGGTTTTTTTGAGGTTGTTTTCATTCGTTTTTCTTACCGGTTTGGATTTGGTTTGTTGAGGAGGTGGATTAAGTTTTCTTTTTAGGGATTTTACTTTTACCGGTCTGGTTTGCCTTTTCTTGGGTTGGTTGGATTGGGAGGGCGGCGGTTTTGGGTTGGGGGGGCCAGGTTTTCGGAACTTCATTTTTCCCTTAAATTTTGGGTTGTTTGTTTCCCCCCCAGTTAAGGTTTTCACTTGGGTTTTTGCGGTTGGGGTTCAAGGGTTTTTTTTGGTTTGGGGCCTTTTGTTGGGGGTTTTTGGCTTTTAGTTCTTTTTAAAGGTTAAAGGCTTGATTAAATTTCCAAGGAAAGGGAGGTTTTTTAATTTTAAAAGAAAGGCCAAATAATTGAGCCAGTTGTTCCCTAACATTTAGAGGTGAAGGCGGTAAGGAGGAGCCAGCAATGAAGACTGAGAAGAAACATCTGGAGGAGTAGGAGGAAACCCCAGGAGAGTGTGGGAATGCAAGTGAATAAAGTTAATCAAGGAATAAGTAACTGTTGCAAGTATTGCTGACAGGTCAAATAACATGATAATGGAAAATTAACCATCAGTTTATTTCACTGCATCCACTCCTCACTTATCGACACGGTTAGGTTCCAAAGACCAGGTTGTTATGTGAAAATTGACATTATGCAAAAATGGAGGATGACCACATCAGATCACAAAATATTATGTAGGACACATGTATCCCTCTGGTCCAGACAGGTGGAAAATGCAGGTGGACACTGTGTGTCCCACTGGTCATGAAAAGTTTCATTACCTATGTCATTAATGAGTCAAACAGTCAGATAGTAGATTTTTTTCTACTGTTGTAAATGCAGAATGTCAGATAATAAGATAGTTGATGGAAGTGAGGTGAATAGTGTGCGGGTAAAAGGCTTCTGGAATGATTCAAGAGAAATCAGAGGAGATAAATTGGAGATAATATGTAAAGACAAGCAACTGTTTCAAGGAGTATTTTCAGAAAAAGATAATTGAGCAGTAACAGTTTTAAAGTAGTCATATCCTTTTATTTAACATTTATAATTTTTAGGATTTTACTCTAAAAAATTCAGGGTCATCTTATCAAAGAATAAGAAAATTCATCATAGCATTATTATTCTACTAATTAGGAAAAAAATCACATAATGTCAAAATATGGACTGCTTATACATATATTAAAATGCAAGTTTAGGGAAGAATATTAAATAGTATGTTAAACTCTGATATATTGCTGGTGGTAGATGATAATCATATGCAGTAAATTTTCATATGCTCTGTGATGCCAAGTATAAGAAAATATGGGAAAAAAGACCAAGTAATTAGATCTAATCTTAATGAACAGTTATCTCTAGTGAGTGATATATACATATTTTTTTCATAATTTTCTGTATATTAAATGTTATAAATCAGCATACATACACATTATTTATTTTCTGGAAATATACTTATATATATACATACATACATATGTGTACGTGTATATATATTTTTTTTCAAAAATAATATTTTAAAAATGCCATGTGCCTATCTAGGTATCTAAGATGTCAAGAATTGTATTATAGACAGAAGCTGGTTGGTTTTATTGAATTATTTTAGTCAATCAAAAAATAGTTTTAAATTTTACTTAACTGAAAATTAATAAGGGGAAAAAAAACATTGCCATTGAGTCGATTCTGACTCATAGTAACCTTGTATATTTGTTCTAGCTAGGGTTTCAAATCCATTCAGTCTGGTTTAACCCCCTGCTGAGAATTTGCCTTTTCAAGAAAAATATACTGAAGCAGAATCCACATTTTAACAACATCTCCAGGTGATTATGTATATATAACAATCACCTGAGGATCTAATTAAAATGTAGATTCTGATTCAGTATATCTGGGGGGGGGCACAAAAAACAAAAACAAAAAAACATTGACTTCAAGTCGATTCTGACTCATAGAGACCCTATAGGACAGAGTAGAACTGCCCTGTAGGGTTTTCAAGGAGTGGCTGGTGGATTTGAACTCCCGACCTTTTGGTTAGCAGCGGAGCTCTTGACCACTTCACCACCAGGGCTCCAAATTAATAAGAAAAGAATGGCTTATTCAATCAATATCATGACAAATGATTAGCTATTTGGGCAAATATCTACTCAGATACTTGCCTAAGGTCATACAACAGATTAATGTCATGATTTTATAAAGTTACATCCTAATAGAGTTTACAGTTTATTTTTCTTATAAAATTTAGGGTTAGGGTAAACTCTATTAGGATGTAGCTAAAAAAGATTTGTTATTGTGTTAATTTCCACATTTAGAAAATAACATATAAATAGGTTTGTCTGCCTAAAAACTTAAAACTTCTGTGTATATAGCATACTCTTTTAGGAGATGGTAGTATCACGGTTTCTAAATGGTTCATTCGGTTCGACTCCCTGCTAAGAATTTGCACTTCCACCCCAGATATAGGAAATCCTGATGGCATAGTGGTTAAGAGCTTATGTATACATAAGAATCACCTGGGGATCTTCTCAAAATGTAGATTCTTGTTCAGTATATTTTGCTTGGAAAGCAAATTCTCAGCAGGGGGTTGAACCAGAATGAACTGATTTGAAGCCCTAGATAGAACAAATGATTAAATCAGGATACCTCTCACTAAGAAGTTCACAGGGAAGGGAGAGGATGAATGTAAATAAGAGATGCAGTATATTAGTACGTTAGAAGTTGTCATGACATTTACATTGTTTGCTTTTTTTTTTTCTTTTTTGCTTTGTTTTATTTATACAAATAGGATTGTACACATAAAAAAAAGAAGAAAAAAAGACTAGTGACTCCATGGTGAGGCAATGTAGTTCAGATATTGCCTCATGCTACTTTTGTCTTTATAGGATAACCATTTACCTATTAGATCTTTCCAATCACAGCTGGGCCCTAGAGGGTCAATGACCTTGGGGCAATCATGTCTGGGGAATACTAAAAATTAATTCTCAAAAGAATAGATAATCTACACATAAAGTCATATGTCACCCATACACATACTCTCACTATCTGAGAGTCATTTGAAAGGATACACCTTTGGAAATATTCAGGGAAAGATTTCTAAAACCAGGTAGGTTGACAAGCTCCATCGGTCATCTCAGTAGCCCCTCAAACCATCCACAACTTTAACCTTGTCCGCCTCTGTTCCAACTCAATGAGGTTGATATCTATAAACGCGAACTAAACAACCTTTCTAATGCTCAAAAAATAAAGTACCTCCCCAAGATTTGCAGTTCCTTCAAAACAAGAAAATTTTTTTTTGCCTGTTAATAAAACTCAGATGTCAATTCCTATGGAAAAAGAGCATTTGTGTGTGTTAGTTGTCTTTCTTTTAGGAGAAAGTTTTGGTAACTTAAGAGAAAATGGGTACCAAACAGATGTATTTAGGTGATAGTAGCATTCAAAAATGGGAACTAGTCTTTCAAAAAGTTGAAATAGAGGAGGTGTGAGAGTTTTGTTTTGTTCCTTATCATGGATGTACAAGGGAAGAAAATGAGTCTGACTCCAGTGTACATGCAAGAGAAAAGTAACTCAATACCAAAGCTTCTGCTAATTATCCCTGAGCTTCCAAAGTGATGTTTATCATGGAAGCTAATGTAGGATCAAAGGTAGACAGATGCTGGCCAAATCAACATGCTCTTATTTGCTTTTTTATTTTTACACCCAGAATGGTGAGCACTATTACCAATAGCTATGTTAAGACATTCAAGAAAAGAAGTCGGTTCAACAGCTCCTTTCCAACACGCCTCTCACACACTGGGTGTTGGCTCCATCAAGAAGAAGAAAATAAATATGAGAGGGAGGAAGAAATACTTTCTTGTTAGATTTTATGTACATCTGTATTTTTATGCACATATGTATGTGTGTGTATGTTTGTGTTTTTTGTTTGTTTGTTTGAGAATCCATTAGTTACCAGTTACAGTGTTAAGCTTGGCTTAATAGACGATGAAAAGAACGTTAAAAAGATAGATTCTCTGACCACAAACACCAAACTTAAAAAAAAAAAAAATTTCCTCTTAGCGCTCACTGTATGTTGGGAGGAAGCAGGGATTAGTCTTTCTATTTTATAATTTTGTAATTTGGTATGATGAGAATATCTTATCTTTTTACTCCCCAAAGGAAAGTTAGCTTCCTAAGCTTCAGAGGTGGAGAAAAAAAAACCAAACCTGTTGCCATCAAGTAGATTCCAACACCCTATAGGACAGACTAGAACTGCCCCATAGAGTTTCCAAGGAGAGCCTGGTGGTTTCGAACTGCCCACCTTTTGGTTAGCAGCTGTAGCTGTTAACCACTATGAGGTCGGGGGAGGACTATAACTCCCAATAACCTCGCCACGCAGGTTGTGAAAACCATATGGTACATAAGAATGAGATAAATTAATTCTAACGGGTGAGATAGGCATGGGAGGGCACTGAGAGACAAGATCTCAGGATACTCCGTGAACAAGGAGGCAACTAGATGAAGACATACCTTTTAACTTTCTATCAGCTATTTAGGCAAGGAAAACAGTCAAAATTGTATACATTTTGTTTGCTCACTAAGTCAATCACTCTTCTACCATCACTTAGAATGGTTATAGTGTTGCATTAAACTCTAAGTGAGATGAATTATAGAATATAAATTCATTCATCCCTGTGAATATCCCAGAGCAAACGTTAGTTATACTTTGTGTCTAAGCCAACACAGGCACACCATGACATATTGACAGACTAGTGAGGCAGAGGTGATATTTGCACTAGAGTCTGATGAGCTTCACAGAGGGAATAAAGATTGATAGTTTGTCTCTCTCCTACTGTTCTTAATCTCCTCCAAACTGTCATTGTCTTATCTCACACACGCCAAAAGGTCGGCCCAGAGTCCAAAGAAATGACTTTTAGAAGACACAGAAACACTGCTCTTATGTCCTGGCTCTCTTTTCCCTGCATTCTCCCTCACGAGACCCAGATTGCAGATAGAACAACTTGGACTCGTAAGTAAAGACCAAAAGGCTATACTTATATATTCACAGTGGTAGGCATAAAGGTTATTGCTTTGACAGTAACTTTCCAACGTGGTAAGACAGGAGTGTTACTTTCTAAAAATTAAGTATTCTTTCTTCTGTCAAAAAGATTTTAAAGCAGGAATTTAGGCTATTGTTTTCACTGAAAATTAACCAGAGATTGTTGAAAACATTTCTAATTATAAATTTGATAGTAATTCAAACGGAACACTATAGTTTACTTTAATCTAGAAAAGCATACTTTTAATAAATAAACATATTTTATAGATAGATAATATTTAGCCCTGCTGACAATTTTATACTTTTAATTTTAGAAAGCAATATTTGCAAATAAATTGGTCACATATAAATTCAAAATGCACTCGAATACACAAGTAGAAATATTTAACTACTCCTTTTGTTTTCCCCATTGAGTATCTTGCTTAAGTTTTCATTTAGCATAATGCAATAGAAAAAATAGAAAATAATTACTCGAAAGCTGTAACAAATTAGTATATTAAGGTTCTGCTCTACCGAGGGGAAAATAAGGGGCAGAGAAAAGGAATTTTTCCTGTTTCAATATAATTTAAAGCTCTCTGAATTTTTAAAAGTAAATATCTTTGTTGTTGTTATTGAGTGCTGTTGAGTCTGTTCTGACTCACAGCGACACTATGGACAACTGAATGAAACACTGCCGGGTACTTTACAAACATAAAGCTTTTTTTTTTTTTTAAACTTTTACTATGTAGCGTTCGATTTCTTTCTTTTCTTTTCTTTTTTTTTCCTATTGGAGCTTTAATTTTGGCCACTTACATATATAAACAGGGTGGACAGTTTGAAGTGGGCTGTGTTTATATGTTGTTATCCTATATCACTGAACAATATCCTCTCAAAAGCCAAACACACGATTTGCAATCAGATCACAATTTCAGGTTCCAATAAATTCATCTCTCGCCCCCATCTTCTTCTCCCCCGCTGCCCCCTCACAGCAGATGAGAGATTGGAATAAATGGCTGACGGGAATAGCACCAGGGTGACCGAATCCATTCTTTTGGGTTTTTCAGTCCATAGGGAGATTGAAATCGTTCTCCTTCTGCTCATCTTAGTGGTATACACTCTGACTTTGGTAGGGAACTTTGGAATGATTTCATTAATCTGGTTGCATTCCCGACTTCACACACCTATGTACTTTTTTCTCAGTAATCTGGCCTTTGTGGACCTTTGCTACTCCTCATCAATAGCCCCCAAGTTCCTGGAGACCCTCCTGACCAAACACAGGTCTATATCTTTCTATGCATGTGCAGCACAACCGGGATTTTTCCTGAACTTCTTGATATCAGAGATGTTCCTCCTTGCTGTAATGGCTTATGACTGCTTTGTGGCCGTCTGTAATCCTCTTGTCTACGTGTAGGTCTTGTCCCAACAAGTGTGTATGCGGCTGGTATTGGGTCCCTACTTATACAGTTTTTCTCTTGCTTTGCTCCACACAGTAGTTATTTTCCAATTGATTTATTGTGGCCCCAATATCATCAATCACTTCTATTGTGATGATGTCCCTTTAATGGCCCTTGCCTGCTTAGACACCAGCCTCAAAGAGATTCTGATTTTCATCTTCTCTGGATTCAATGTGATCAGCTCTTTGACTACTGTCCTTGTTTCTCACTTGTACATTGTGGCTGCCATCTTGAGAATCCAATCCACAGAAGGAAGGTGCAAAGCTTTCTCGACTTGCGCCTCTCATCTCACTGCAGTGACTGTATTCTACGGGACTCTGATCTTCACGTATCTGCAGCCAAAATCAAATCATTCCCTTGACACAGACAAAATGGCTTCTGTTTTGTACACAATAGTCACTCACATGCTGAACCCCATGATCTACATCTTGAGGAACCAAGAGGTAAAGAAAGCCTTGAGGAAAGCCATTGCAAAATGTTGTGTCCTGTCTCTAATAAATTTAAAAAAATAATTCCTGACTTGGAACATTACCACATGCAAATGCAGGTTTTTAAACCCTTTGCTGAAGTAAATTCATTTTTTTATCACATTTTATGAGTGAAATTCCTTTGTACTAATTTCTATTTTCCATCCAATCTGTAATAAAATGTAATGTTCAAAAGAGTAGAATTAAGGCTTTTAACAAATTAATACAAGTTCTGTATGTGACCTGGATATATATGACCTGTATTCTTATGTTATTGATATAAGATCTAGAGGCCCTTTCATAAGTTTTTTTTCTATTTCTTATTTGGTGGAGGATCTGAGGGAGCAATGAAGTTGATGAAGTGAATTTCTTGTTCACATC
Source organism: Trichechus manatus latirostris (assembly GCF_000243295.1). NCBI lineage: Eukaryota > Metazoa > Chordata > Mammalia > Sirenia > Trichechidae > Trichechus > Trichechus manatus. The sequence goes on along the minus strand of NW_004444172.1, from coordinate 1,445,788 downwards.
TATGACATTTCACACAATAGTCTCTTCCTTAGCTGCACCTGACTGCTAACCATCATTCTTTGCTTTGCCTTTGATCACTGCTGGGTTTGCTACTAGTCACTCCTTGAAATTACATGATTACCATGTCCTTTGGAAAGATGTTATTTCTGCTATACAGGTCTCATATCAGGATTACATTTTGGAAGTCCAAACACCCTTTTGTTATCCTAACACAATCAAGAATATAGACCTATTTCTACATTCCTCAAGCAAAGCTACGGATTCCAAAGTTTCTTGGAAGGTTTGAGAATACGAGGAAATTACAATAGAATTGGAGGAATGAAGGGTTAGTTTAAAACCAAGTGATAAATATGGTGGCTTTCTGATCCCATGAATATAGCTCAATGTTGGGGTTACTATGGATTCCCTGGATGGTACAAATGTTTAACACATACATCTGTTAACTCAAAGGTAGGAGGTTTGAGTTCACCCAGAGGCATCTCTGAGGAAAGACCAGGCAATACATGTCTAAAAAAAAAATCAAGCATTAAAAATGCTATGGAGCTCAGTTCTACTCCAGCACACATTGAGTCGCCATGAGTCAGAATCAACTCGACACTAACTGGTTTTGGGGGTTATTATAAAACAACATAATACAAAACCAATTTAATCTTTCAAATATAACGGAATAGGTTTGTTTCTTCATTCATCCATTTAAACGTTCAATGTTTAACATTTGCTTAGTACAGTGTGACATCACTGCGGAATAAAAGCGAACATGTCCCCTGCCCAATAATGCTACAGGATCTAGTAGAGGAGGCAGATATCACTCAACTAATCATAAAAATATTTTTTAATTTCAAAATGAGTTATTAGTGACGTTCAGACAGAATTAAGATGTCAAAGAAGAGGGATTAAGGCCTTTAATGTGCAGCCAAGTCCAACAATGCAGTGGCATGAGCCACTAGTCCCAAAGTAACTGTAGAATCCTGCAGGGAGTGAGAATTGCATCAGGCTCTAAGGAGAACAGAGGTGCGTGCGAGACAAGACAATGCCAGTTTGGAAGAGATTAAAAACAGTAAGAGACAAACTATCAATCGTTGTTCCCTCTGTGAGGTTTATCAGACTCTAGTACAAATATCACCTCTGTCTCACTGGTCTGTCAATATGTCATGGTGTGCCTGTGTTGGCTTAGACACAAAGTATAACTAATGTTTGCTCTGGTCTACTCACTGGGATGAATGAATTTATATTCTATAATTCATCACTCTTAGAGTCTAACGCAACACTATAACCATTCTAAGTGATGGCATAAGAGTGATTGACTTACTGAGCAAACAAAATGTATACAATTTTGACTGTTTTCCTTGCCTAAATGGCTTCCTGTTCTCTGAGAATCCCCCTCTTCCCTAAAGGTAGAATGTAACATCCATCATTGTACTAGTGGCCCTAACCCTATCAGCACAGATTGGAGAGGTCACATGACTGAGTTTGAGCCAATCAGGTGACTTTCCAGGGAATTTGGAATCAGAATCTGATAATTCTAGCAAGTCTTAGCTGATCACTTAATCTTGTTATTATTGTTGTTAGGTGCCATCAAGTCGGTTCTGACTCATAGTGAACCTATGTCCAACAGAACGAAACACTGTCCGGACCTGCACCATCCTCACAAACATTGTTATGTTTGAGCCCACTGTGGCAACCACTGTGTCAATCCATCTTGTCGAGGGGCTTCCTCTTTTTTGTTGACCCTCTACTTTACCAAGCATGATGTCCTTCTCCAGATACTGGTCCCTCCTGATAACATGTCCAAAGTATACGAGTTGAAATCTTGCCATCCTTGCTTCCCAGGAGCACTCTGGCTGTATTTCTTTCAAGACAGATTTGTTCATTCTTCTGGCAGTCTGTCTCAGTCATCTAGTGTTGCTACATGGCTTTAACAAAAAGAAATTTATTCTCTCACAGTCTAGGACTAAAAGTCCATATTCAGGGTGTCAGCTCTAGGGGAAGGCTTTCTCTGTGTGTTCTCTCTGGGGGGAGGTCCTTATTATCAATCTCCCCCAGTAGCGGGTCTTTTCAGTGCAAGGATCCTGAGTCCAAAGGATGCTCTATTCTCTTGACTCTTGTTTTTTGGTGGTATGAGATCTCTCAGAAATCAAAATCTGTTTGCATTTCAAGCTATGGCAGCTTAACAGAAGAGGAAGAATCTGGCTTTTGGAGCCTAGTGATCTTGAGTTCAAACGTCAGTTCTATTATTTGCTGGCTAAACAACATTAGACAATGTCTTGGACTTTATCACAAAAGCTCTTCAAGACCAGCTCTGAGTGGTAGACACAGATGCAAAGTTGCTGTAACATTATTATGTTCTAGATAAATGGTGCTCATAAAGCCCCAAAACCCAAAGCTGATTCTACCCTCAAGTCACAGTTCATTGAACAATATGGAAAGAACATCAGACATTGTAGTTAGATTTACATGGATTTCAGTCTTGAATCTGCCTCTTACAGCAGAGTTATCTTAAAAAGTTTTGGTCTAAGACAAGAAACTGCAACTACATAGTTGTGATAAAAATTGAAAGCTCTAAATGATAATTATCAAAGAGCCCCCAAAACTAAACCTGTTGCCTTCGACTCCATTCCAACTCATAGCGACCCCATAGGACAGAGCAGAATTGTCCCATAGGGTTTCCAAGGAGTGGCTGGTGGATTCCAACTGCCAACCTTTTGGTTAGCAGCTGAGTTCTTAACCACTGAGCCACCAGGGCTCCTATCAAAGAGCAGAGATATAGAAATATAATTTCCCTTCCCCTAAGGCTAGTAAAAGAAATATCTAGAGAAAAACCAATATAATAAAATAACTCAAATGTCAAAAGCTGTCTTTGATGAATCTATAAATTTGCCCATATCTTGCAGTGATGGAGTGGGTTACAGACAGATGGCATTAAACTTGGCCACAAGCTTTAGAAACTCTCAACCAAACCATAAAGGACAGACACAACAATTAGGGTAAAGACATAAAATTCTGTGAAACAGGGCATTGCCTCAATATAAGTATAACCAGATATACAGTATTGCCTCAATATAATTATAACCAGATTATGCTTGCATAGAAGTCGAGATCATAGCAGTAAGTTAAAGTCGTAAAACTGGCAAGGAAAACGGGCTTTCAGTATAATTTGTTCAAAATATCTTGTGTTGTAGTCACTAGAGTGGATGAAGAGAGTACTATGAATGTGTATACACTTAGTTCAGTAGGAGAAATGGACACATGAATAATAATAATGATGGCAGGAATGTACTGTGTGTTTGCTATCTGTCAAGCACTATTTTATATACCTTTAATCCTCATAATAACCTTGTAAGGAAGGCAATCAAAGGCCATCACTGCCAAGATATATACCTCCCCATGGAGAAGGGCAATGAAAAAGTAACACTGCAGCAAACCCCCCACATAAGAAATGGTTTTTATCTCTGAGAGTAAGTTTTCCAACATTTTGGGAGTGACGTTGGAAGAAAACCACACCTCCACAAAAGACAAATGACTTAGGAAAAAGTACATAGGACTCTGAAGCTGGGGACTGATGCTGATCAAGATGATCATACCAACGTTCCCTATCGCAGTGATCATGTAAACTACTAGGAACACCACAAAAAAGAGAACCTGTAGCTCTTGGCGACTGGTCAACTCCAGAAGAATAAATTCTTTCACATCCGTGAAATTTGGCATTGCCTTTATAGGGAACCAATCTGTATGGCCTATGGAGAAAGACAAAACATGAATAGATTTGGTTTATTCCTGAAACATTTGTTTATCCTTATTCTAATTCAAATAATTCAAATAATTTAGAAAGCAATGTAGTTTTTGCACAATGTCCAAGATGGTATTATATAGGCATCATTGTTCCCTTCAATAGGTCTTATACACAATTACCATAATCATTTTCCAGCTTCTTATCTGTAAAAGAGGTGTATTATACTCTTTACTAATATTAGAATTAGGCATTTGTATATTTACTAAATTATTACAATAGGTCTACCTTAAAATCAGAGGGCACAGATATGACAAAAGTCAGACTGAGAGTTTCAAGAGAAGGACTAAATCCATTCCAACATATTAATTTGTAGAAAAGAAACTTGAGGTCCATAAATGTTAAAGAATACACTCAAGGTCAGACAGCCAGTTAGTGCCAAACTGGGAAGGAGACAAGGGACGTACTTTGATACTTCATTGAATACTGTCTTCACATATCGTAGTTGCCTCTCAATGTCAATAAAAATACAAATATGCATGTGACATTAACTTACCCATTTTTACACATCTCGGAGGGTTCCATGTATAATTTTATGGGAAAATGGACTCATTCATTGGTGTTACAGTCTTGTTGTCAAATAAATCTAGTTGACATATTTGTCCAACATTATGCCAGCATATGATTTCATATGTTTTTAAAATATAATATTCCTAGGAAAATTTTACTTTTTAAGCTAAACACTAGGCTAGCTTCATTGCTACTGCCTGCAAGGCTGAGGTAAGAAGGAATTGATAGCACAGACTATATCTGTTTCCTGGTTATCATAGAAAAGTAAACTAAAAGTGGATCAATCATTTAGCACCCACTATCAAAACTGTGTCCATGGATAAATATCAAGAGGTAAAATTTAGGTGATGTGTTACGTTAACTACAGTGGCTCATTTTCGGATTTTACTAGTTTTCAGAACCAATTAATTCCACTTATCATTCATATTCCAGTTTAATTCCAGTACAAAGTAAATGTTTCCCAAATAATATTTTCTATTTGTAATATGCTTCCCCAGTTGACTTCTTGCAAGAAGGAAAAATGTGCCATAAATGCTTAAGGAGGTATCTGTAGGATTAGCACCATTTTAGGAATTTCAGCTCTCCATAACAATAGCGTTTGGGGAGGTCACTGACTTATAAACGGCCCTTGTTTCTAACTGGTTCCATTATCTCATTCTAACATCAAGGCCAACCGTACGACAGATGCATTTGGTAGATTATATCCAGAACTATTCCAAGGTCTAGAAAGATGAGGATGAATAAGATATATAAGAGTTCTGCTCTCATCATACTTCGTTACTGTTGAAAAGAAATAAACAATGAGCAAATGAGGTATTTTAGGTAGAGGAAACTGCTGTGACATAAGTACACCATGCTAATGAAGAGGGAATAAGGTGTGGGAGGGGGCAAGTTACAAACGGTGTGGTTGAAGAAGATCTGTATGAGGAGGTGAATTTTAAACTGATATCCAGATAGTGAGAAGTAGCCAGCTATGTAGAAATATGGAGTAAGAGTGGAGTGCAAGTACAAAAGCTCTGAAGAGGAAATGTTAGCTTGACGTGGTCAAAAAAGACATTACTAAAGAGATTCCATTATATATTAGAAAGTGTACTGACCTGATAATCATATCCTGAACCGTTCACTTAGTAGCAGGAAACACTTGAAAAATTAATCTTTATGAACTATTTTCTTATCCCTAAAATGCTTAATATAAGAATTAAGTATACTATATTTAAAATGAATTGGGTGTGTAACTTAAAATAAGCTCTGGAGTTTTAGTTCTGATCTAAGCTTGCCCTTACAATAGATTTCCATGATTGTAGCTCATCCGTCTTGGTTCCTTTTATGTGTTGGTCATTTGAGAGCTGCAGACTCTTGCTGTGAAAGAGAGCTAAGCTCTGGCACTTTCCTATGTAAAAAACCCTGACCTTGATAGCATGAACCTATAATTCTCTAGTTAACAGAGCTTGACTTGGGTTAATGGTACTACCATGCACTCGACCACAACCAAAATGTTAGCAGTTCAAATCCATCCAGAGACACCTCAGACGAAAGGCCTGGTAATCTACTTGCAGAAGATCACAGCCACTGAAAACCCTATGGAGTGCAGTTCTATTCTGAAACACATAGGGTCAGTATGTGTCAGAATCAACTTGATGGCAGCTGTTTCATTTGGTTGGTTTTGGTCTATTGTTTTAAGCATAAGAATATTACATTAAAAAGCATCAAGATATCTTAGAAACATAAATAATACCATTCTCATGAAAGAGGACCAGTTTTCTAGACCATTGTTCATTTTGTTTCAGTCTCTTTGTGATGTGTACATTTTTCTTCCTCCATACATTATCACTGGAGCCCTGGTGGTGCAGTGGTTAAGAGCTCAGCTGTTAACTAAAAGGTCAGCAGTTCAAATCCACCAGCTGCTCCTTGGAAACCCTATCGGGCAGTTCTACTCTGTTCTATAGGATCACTACAAGTCAGAATCTACTCCATGGCAATGGGCATAGATTATCTTTAGCCCTGTGGTAATAGAGTTTGTCTTATTCACCTTAAAGCCCCTTAAGTTGCCTAACTTAGTCTTTACATACAACAGATACTCAGGAATATTCACAAATATGATTTTTTAAAGCTTCCTGATCTTTAAATCAACTTTATATACTACATTATAAACTCCAGTATTTGTAAAACTGTCTAGGAAAGAATTTTCTAGTCGAAGCAGCAGATGCTTTATAATATTAATAAGAATAGGTGATTTTATTGAATGCTTACTAAGCCCTTGCATACAAAAATCCTATAAAACAGGTTCTATTAGCAGCTCCATTTTACAAATGAGAAAACTGAAGCTGTGAAAGATTAAGAAAATCTCCTTGGGTCAGATAGCTACTACCTGGTTGGCTTGAGATGCAACACAATTGATTTGGCTTCAGCATTGTAGCACTAACTATCTCATATTTCTGCCACTTTGATAACCTATGATGTTATTCTATTTCTTTTTATTTAAAATTTAGTTTAATTACCCTTCAAGACAGAAGAAAGTTATCCTTTAGATGATCATCCTTGATGGACTAGAAGAATTTTGCATAAACCCCTAAAGCAGGCTGGACTACAGATATGGGTCATTGCTTATTCTTATCCATTCAGTGTGGGATGGTCTCATTGATCTAACACCAGACAACCAAGAGACTTCTGGGAGAAAACTCATTTATTATATTTAGGTGTGAATTATTGATCAAAACTATTGAGAACATAGAATGTGTTCTTAAAAAAAAAATTTTATGTTTATTAACACTTGAGAAATTTCCCATGGAGAAAAACAGCAAAAATATAATCACTGGTGTAATTATTCCATTGACTCAAGATCTCCAATTCCATTCATAGATATTTTAAAATAACAATGTGAAAATCAATGGTCTTTAGCTGTAAAGAGGAGTGAAAGGAGAATAAATGAGCAATAAAGGTTTTTGTAAATCCCCTACAACAAGCTCATTTTTATGAAGTTTTGACTGTACTATGAATAAAAATGGAGCCCTGGTGGCACAGTGGTTAAGGATTTGGCTGCTAACCAAAAGGTCAGCAGTTCAAATCCACCAGCCACTCCTTGGAAACCCTATGGGACAGTTCTATTCTGTCCTATAGGGTCTCTATGAGTTGGAATCAACTTGACTGCAAAGGCTTTTGTTTGGTATGAGTAAAAATAAGAAAATTTCCCAGTAATATAACCCCACACAGTCAAACATTGTAGTAAAAATAAATCTAAGAATAAGATATTAATCATCTCATCAAATACGAAGGAAAATTATAAGATTTGACTGTGTCAATGTGCATTGCAAAGCATAGAGAACTTGCAGACCTACCTTTGGCAGAGGCGAACAGCAAATGAGTAATTTCTCACCCTTTATATAAGAGTCTTGAACATTGGGAGCATCTCCCTAAGGAACTACCCAGGTAATTAGGAAAGGAATAATGATTAAAATTTTGGAAACATCTCAGGGGTAGGAGAAGGGAAATAATTTTAATTGGAAGAATACTGCTCATTGTAAAACTAAGATCAAAATCCTGTCATGGTACCATGTGTCTTCCACTTTTGCATAGGTTCTGCCCACTTTCATTAACAAGATTATAAAGCTATTTATTCAGACTCTCTTAGTTTTCAGCCATTGTGCCAAGGTCTTTACATAGATTTCTATCTACATTTTCATACCTAGACATGAGTTGGAATTGACTCCAGACTCCACAGTGACTAACAAGTCTGTGAAATAAGCATTTTTCTTATGCTACTAGTAACTTGATCTCTATATATTACAAAACTAGTCATCTTAGTAAAACTCAAAAACCCCTCCAGAACACAGTTCCAAGTAATCTTGATTCTGTAGGAAAAGATCAATTCAGAATTGATTAGCAATACGAGACTATGGCCCTGGCTCTCCAGGATGTTACGTTAAATTCAGGAGGAGAATCCTGTTACGTTTGGATATTACTTCTGCTGTCAGTGTGAAGGGATTTGGTTCAGGCAGAAATTCCAATCCAGTAGAGAACTGTAAAAGAAGAAAGAATGTTTCAATTAAAATTTTACAATCAATAAAATTGCAAAATCTCTGTTGTATTTTCTTGAAAAATAAGAAAAAATCACTGCAGCATCAAAAATGTAAGTGGTTTTCACAACGTATTAAAATGATTCCTTGTGTTGTAAGTTTATTTCAAAATATTATGGATTGAGTACAGCAATTCATAAGTAAATTAAGAATTACCAGAATTAAGTGTGGAAAATGTAATATGACAATTCAAAACCAAAATATTAATACTATTTATCTTTAGGTATTGAATTTGGTACGTGTATATATATATATATATATATACATATATATATACATTTCCTCTTAAAAAAATTTTTGTGTGTGTTTTAGGTGAAAGTTTGCAGGGAAAATTAGTTTCTCATTCACAAATTTCATACACAAATTGTATTGTGACATTAGTTGCAATCCTTGCAGTGTGTCAGCACTCTTCCTCTTTCCGTTTCCACCCTGAGTTCTCAGTGTCCATTCATCCAGTTTTCCTGTCCCTTCCTGTCTTCTCTTCTTTGCTTTGGGGCAGGTGTTGCCCATTCGGTCTTGTATACTTGATTGAGTTTGTATAACTTTTAAACATTCCTTTTTTTTTTTTTTTTTTGCTTACTTCCATTTCTTTCTCTTTTATTTTTCCTTCAATAGACTTATCATACTAATATTAAGGAAAAAATAAGATTGTTAATTTTCTGTCTCTGTATCTTTTACAAAGTATACATTAGTAAACCATTTTTCAGATTGTAAACAGCTTAAATGACTAAGACACATTATTTTACCCTCTATCTTTAACCATCTAAATGATGTCAAGTGTACAGCATTAGCAAAGAATTTTAAAAAATTAAATTCCACAGAATATTTCCACAAACCTAAACTGGGTTCTGAATTTTGAAAGCTGGCAGAATTGAAATCCCTTCCATCCAGTGCAGAAGATAAGTTAACTTGACTTGCCTTTATTACCGCATTGTCTCAGGTTACTTCAACATCTACCATTTAGACGTGTAAGCCAGGTAAAATATAATAAAACAAAATATAACCCTCACCCCTTAACCTTTGACTGCCATCTACTCAGAACTTTTATCTTAGTTACTCTTTTCTCTTTTGTCTCCCCATTACCACTTCTCAATTAAATATCTTGGAGCATCTATCTCCACTGTCTCAATTACACTTATAACTCAACCCAGTGTAATTTATCTTCCTTTTCCATCATTCCACTGAAATTTCCTCACCAAGTTCACTATCAACCTCCCTATTCCTAAACCCAATGAAGGTTTTTTGTTTTTTTATCTGTTTGTCTTTCCCGCTTTGGCAGCTGTGTAGCATTAGACTCTGTTCAATATACCTTTGGTTTCCAGAGCAAAGCAGTCTCTGAGTTTATTTACTATTTGCTTTTTCTTTGATTCTCTAACTTAGAAGTTCTGTTTCTATAGTCTATGCTTCAGATGATCTGTTTTTCAGGTTCTCTCCAAAGCTATTCTGCCCATACCTTTTTATACTTTCTTAATTTCATCCAATCCAATGTCCTCAATAAGCTTTTATATGCTAATTATGTCTGTCTGTCTCTCTGTCTATTAAACCAAACCAAACCTGTTTCCCTCAAATCGCTTCTGACCCATGACAATCCCATATGTTACAGAGTAAAACTGCTCCATAAGGTTTTTTTGGTTCTAATCTTTATAGACGCTTATCACCAGACCTTTCTTCCATGGTACTATTGGGTGGACTTGAACCTCCAAAGCTTAAGTTAGTAACTGATTGCAAACTGCTTGGGCCACCAAACCAAACCTGTTGCCATTGAGTTGATTCTGACTCATAGTGACCCTATAGTACAGAGTAGAACTGCCCAATACGGTTACCAAGGAGTGGCTGGTGGATTTGAACTGCCGACTTTTTCGGTTAGTAGCTGATCTCTTAACCACTGTGCCACCAGGACTTAGTAGTAACTATCTACCATAGCTAAGGTTCTCATTGATACATTTATCTCCCCACATGGTCTGTTTTGAATTTGGTTTGACAAGCACCTTGGGACCACAATAAATCCTGAGGTTTTATAAGAGCATTAAAAGAAAAACTTATGTGTTTCTATTTTAAGCAAAAAAAAAAGAGGGAGAGAGATAAATTATAAATAAACCTCTTCCCCTGCCACCATCTTTTAGTGAAGATGGTCTACTTTATTATTACACTATATGGTAGCCTAATAATTATCCTCAATTAGGGTTCAAATCACAACTTCATAGCTGGAATTTAAATAAAATATTTTCTGATAAAAAAATTAAATATGTTTAAATACCATATGTGAGTAAAAAATCCAGTTGCCATTGAGTAGATTCTGAATCATAGTGACCCTGTGTGTGTCAGAGTAGATCTCCATAGGGTCTTCAATGGCTGATTTTTGAGTAGTAGATCATTTGGCCTTTCTTCTGAGGAACCTCTGGGTGGACTCAAATCTACAACTTTACGATTATCAGCTGAGCACATTAACCATTTGCATCACCCAGGGACTCCCATCATACCTATATTTGAGTAGAAAAGATAATGGCAGTAAAAACACTGAAATATTAGCAATGGTTGCCTCAAGTGGTCTAAATTAGGTAATATTTAATTTGTTTTAACCAAGATGATTCCTTATTTCCTAAAAGTAAGAAGAAAAAAAAAACTTGTAGGAAGATTATTGTGAAAGTAAAAGAAAGACACCCTTCCCGGGGCAAGAATGGCAAGTAAAAGCTAAGGTGCACTTTTTGCCCAACTGATGACATAATTCAGGGCTGACAAGACATCAGTGGTCATCATCCCTGAACACTGGCAGAGGCCAGGAGAATTGTAATTTTTATTCTTCAACTGCAACACCATCCACTGGAAATAAATGGCTGTTGTTAATATCACTTAGTCACTGAATTCATTCTCAAAGGAATTACAGAACTACCATAGCCCAAGGCACCATGTTTTGTGATATTTTTCATCATCTATCTGGTCATAGTTCTGGGGAACATTGGATTGATAATCTTAATCAAGATTGACACTCAACTCCACACACCTATGTAGTATTTCCTCAGCCACCTGGCCTTTGCAGACCTTTGTTACTCCTCTGCCATTACCCCAAAGATGATGATGAACTTCATTATGGAATGTGACACTATTCGTTTCCATGTTTGTGTAACACAGCTGGGCTGCTTCTTACCTTCATGATCACTGAGTGCCTCTGTCATGGATTCAATTGTGTCCCCCAAAATATATCTGTTAATTTCGTTGAGCCATGATTCTCAGTATTGTGTCATTGGCTACCAGCCATGATTGGCCACCATTTTGTCACCTGATATGATTTTCTATGTGTTGTGAGTCTTATCACTATGATGTTAATGAGATGGATTAGCAGCAGTTGTGTTGATGAGATCTACAAGATTAAATTGTGTCAAGCCAATCTCTTTTGAGATATAAAAGAGAGAAGCTAGCAGAGAAACATGGGGACCTCACCCAAAAGAAAGCAGCACCAGGAGCAGTGTGCATCCTTTGGACCTGGGGTCCCTGTGCAGGAGAAGCTCCTAGACCAAGAGAAGATTGATAGCAAAGTTTCCTCCAAAGCGGACAGAGAGAGAAAGACTTCTCCTGGAGCTGATGTCCTGACTTTGGACTTTTAGACTATTAAACGGTGAAAGAATAAACTTCTGTTTGTAGAAGCCATCCACTTGTGGTATTTCTGTTATAGCAGCACTAGATAACTAAGACAGCCTCTGTGGCCTATGATTGCTAAGTAGTCATTTGCAGTCACCTGCATTATTCAATATTGATATCAAACAGTTTGCATTTAATTAGTTCCAATTTTTAAAAATATCCCATCATTGTACAACTGTCTTTGGAAGTATAAAAAAGTAATTTATAATTGAGCTTCATGGTTTGACAAAGCTAGATTCAAACTTCTGTTCTTCCAGATATTACCTATGTGTACGTTAGTCATTTATGTAAGTTACTTTGACTATTCTCTTGGGAGAATGGAGAGTTATGTCTATCTCAGCTGGGTATTATGAAAATTCACTGAGACAGCCTATTTAAAGCACTGCACTAACCACCTCACACAACAAAAACACTAAACTGCTGTGAGCTCTAATTTTATTTTTAATCTTTGTAACTGAATAAATTAATAATTTATTACTCTATTCTTTACTAAACATAACAAGAGTGAACTGATTTTTTTTTTTAGAAAACAATGCATATTATCAGTATCATTGAGTAGAAGGAATGAGGGAATTGCTCACTCAATAAAAAATCGATTCAAAATATGTTCATCAACACACATAAAAATAAATTTAAAAGCATTGCATTGCTTTAAAAGAGCACAAGAAAATAAGTTTTTAGCTGTTATAGCTTCATTTTGTTGGTTTTAAAATGAAGTATATCATGTTGGCAACTATTTCCAAAAAGGCTACTCCAATTTCTAAGATTGAATCAAAGGAATCATTAATGCAGTTATAATATGAATAATTAAATGTAATACCCAATGTTTATGAATTGCTTGTTATGTGCTAGCAACTGTGCAGTGCTCTACATATTTATAACTTGATCTAATTCTCACAATCAGAGCCCTGGTGGTGCAGTGGTTAATAGCTCGGCTGCTAACCAAAAGGTCCGAAGTTCAAATCTACCTTCTTGGAAAATCTATGATGTAGTTCTACTCACAGTCAGCCTAAGAGAAAGGAACTATTACTACTTTTTGCAGATGAGGCAGTTGAGATACAGAAAAGTGAACTAACTCTCTCATCACATTATTTGGAAAAGCTAAAATTGTTAGCCAAACTGTTTGAATGAAGAATCCAAGTTCCTAACCACACACTTACATAGAATAGGCCTAATCACGCATTCATATATAACAGGCAGTGAATTATAATGGTATGAAGTGACCCTAATGATCTAAACTGATACAGAATCGGTATGAGTAAATGTTCAATGTCTTGGTAACTCTGTTAGTGCTATCCTTCCCAGCTGGGTGCAGAGAGAGTATCATGTTAGGAAAATTATCCAGAGTGTTCCAAACCAAAATTCCTGCTATTAAACTTTGGCATGTTTTCCAGATTATCTATGCAGGAGACTCAATATAAGATACCAGACCTTGATCTATTTTACTATAACCAAGATTTCTCAATATCACATGGATTTCAGATAAAATAAGTATTTGCCAATACTCTATTGATGAAGGCTATCATGGCCAAAACGGATTTCTCTCTCTCTTTCTCTATCTCTCTCCTTCTCTTTGCTTCCCTCCCTCCCTCTCTCTTTGTCTCTTCTTTCAACAACCCGAATAAAATTTACAGAATGCATTTCATTGGGAAAACATTCGGTATAAACAGTTGATAAGACTCATCCTGAGTCTACAGTGCTCTACCTCCGAAAAGTGAGCTTGAGCGCTTGAAGTAAGATATTTGATTTTGTCATTTACCAGCACTGTGACACTAGACAAGACATAACTCTGAGTTTCCTGATCCCTGTCATATGATTCTTCGTTTATCCGATAACCAAACACAACTTTTCTATTATTCTCTTCAGTGCATTTTTTTACCTCCTGATTTCTCAAGCTATAGATAATGGGTTTCGCATGGGAATCACCACCACATAAAACACTGAAGCAAATTTATCGGTGTTCAGAGAATGGCTTTTCTTGGGCTGTAAGCACATAAAAATAATGGTCCCATAAAATATTGTGATGGAGGTCAGGTGGGACACACAGGTGGAAAAGGCTTTCTGTCTTCCTTCAGCAGAGCGGATTCTAAGGATGGCAAAGAGAATGAAGCCATTAGAAATTAACACAATCAGTAGAGAGCAAAGGGTATTGAACCCAGCAATGATTAACAACGTCAATTCTTTGACTTGAGTGTCAGAGCAGGCCAAAGCAATCAAAGGAACATCATCACAGTAGAAATGGTTGACCATATTGGAGTCACAAAAAGACAAGCAGAATGTCACCACTGTCTGTACAAGACCCACAGTTAAACCATAAACATATGTGATAACAATCAGTTGAATACAGAGTTTCCGAGGCATGAGAATAACGTAGAGTAAAGGGTTGCAGATGGCAACATATCGATCATATGCCATGATGGAAAGCAAGTAGAATTCACAACCTACAAATGTGATAAAGCAACACACCTGAGTGGCACATGCATAAAATGTTATCCTTTTCACACAAAAAGTTCACTAAGGTGTTTGGGGTGACAGAAGAAGTAAAAGAAAAATCAGCAAAAGCCAGATGGTTGAGAAAAAAATACATAGGTTTGTGATGCTGAGGACTGATTTGGATTAGCACAATCAAACCAAGATTACCCATGATGCTAATTAAGTAGATCACTAGGAAGACACTAAAGAGAATGACTTGAAGCTCTGGGTTGTCTGTGAGTCCCAAGTGGATGAACTCAGTCACCTCTAAATGATTGCCTTTGGCCGTGGAAAGATTACAATAACCCCTCCAGAACACAGTTGCAAGTAATCTTGGGTCTGTTGGCAAAGATCAAGCAGATGTTAGAAGATGTTTCTGACCCACCAGGAGAATCTTCATGCTAGTTTTGCATTCAGTATGAAGGCATCTGTTCTAGGCAGAAATTCCAAAACATGAAATTATTTGGGGAATTGTAAAAATAGAAAGATAGTACTTTACTTAAAATTTTATATAATTGAAAAATCTATTTTTAATATGAAGAAAGAAAGACTGAGAGTTTTTTGAACACAGATGTCAGAATTTTTTTTAATGTATTGGAATACCTTAAATAAAACTATAATAAATTTTTAAAAAAATGTTTAATTAAAAGCAAATAAATTCAAAAGTCGATTCCAGAATAGTTAATATAGAAGGTCAGAGATAAAATTTTGAGTAGTGTTGATTTCTGGACCATAAATTCAGGGTTATTTTTATTTTTTTCTTTTACCTGTAATTCCCAGTTTTTTCTTCAATTGTGTAGTATTTGTTAATTAAAGAAGAAAAACGTGATAGAAATACAAATAGCCTCTTTTTATTTGAAAATTATACAAGGTTAAAGATGCATTAAGTGAAATAGAAAGCTCATTTATCATGTGTCTTGGAACATCCAAAGGCAAAGCAGGAAAAGAAAAATATCTTAATGAGTTTGTAGAAATGCAAGCTGATTTTTAGCTAATTAAAATTAAATCTTTTTAAATAAAATTTAAGTAAGCACGAAGTAATTTGCCTTTGTATTTTGTCTCAGATTATCTTTATATCAAGCTATAGATTGATAATGTGGCTATCATCTTTATTTGGAAATATACAAACTGAGGCAGAGAGTTTAGGTTTTCTTTATGGTTCTTGACCAGCATGAGACGAAAAAGAATAACTCACTAACTAGTCCCAGCCTTGAATCCCTAACTTCAACTCATAGTTTATTCAAATGATCTCCTTTCAGAGAGGAAAGAATTCTGCCATTGACCAGAAACAAAGCATCTTTGGAAAGGTGACTGATGTCCGTATCAAATGCTTAGAACAGTGCCTATCTCATAGGATGTGCTTAATAAAATTTAGCCCTTAACAGTATTATTTACATTGAGTCTTACTCTGCAGAAACGTGTGCAATCACATCATAGTTATGAATGTAGGAGTTTATTTGTTTTGCAGTATTTTGAAAAGTGTTGTCCCATTGCCTCACTGGCTTTAACTTGAATCCCTGCCGTTCCTGGCTCTTATTCTCTCTAGTACTTACATCACTGTGCTATCTTGAAATGTGTGCAGCTCTTGTTATGATATTACCAAACTCTCCAACATCTTCAATCACTTTATACTCCCTTGCTTAAAGTAAAACTTGGCTCCTCGTTGAAAATCTGCTTCTCTCCAGGCCACCACTCTGCAGGCTGCTCATTTGTAACTCTTCATATATTTTAAATTTGAGAGGTGAGATAAGGCATTGCTCATGCTCAGAGTATTGTTCTTTACTTATTATTACATCTTGCATTTGGGTAAACTCTCCTGATGCTTTGAAGCTTATACTCATCTTCATTACCATCACTTGTATATCTCCAGGTCACTCCTTCTTATTTATTGAAGATTTTGGCATGAAGATCATTCTGTCCCTTTTCCATAAAGGTGGCATCAGTGCCCACATAGACTGCACATTTAATATATTGCTTCTTGGATTCTTGAAATCTTGATGTCAAGTGACCCCAACACCAATACCCTTGAACTTCTCACTCATGGCTCCATTTTGGATCTTGTTTTATCTGGAAACTGATTAAATGCTAAGTATCCAAAATTAAAACATTATGTTACAATCACAACTTTTTGCCCTTCCCTTATATCTCGGTTATGACACTCCAACTTTTCATTTATTTATTCGTATCATTATTTCCCACCGATTATTTCTCTTTTAGTCACCTCCTTTGTTTATTTCTTCCCCCACATAGCTTAGATTCTATGATTTTCTCCTACAATTATTCTTTTCAACATCTTAAACTTTCTTGTCTTGTTTCTCTTCAGATACACCAAAATCTGGGTATACCTGAATTGTACTTCTCTTCACAATTGTAACTGAACTACCAAGAACAACAACCAGGCAGAAGTGAGCAATTACAAACTTATCATATCCATGAGTAGTCACTTTTGTCCAGAAGATTGGCTTTTTCCTGAATCCAATTTCTGTCTCATAGTCTGTATATAGCTATTATATAAGATCCTTTGAATTTCCTCATACTCTTCTATACCACACCCCCCTTACTCTCAGTAGATGCCAACAATACCAACATAAGAGAGGAATTTAAAGTCATAAAATAACATTTAAAAAATCAACTTCTTTTGGAGAGTTGCACAAACTTACTTGCTTCCACAGTTATCCTTTCTACATTTTTTCTTTTCTTTTTTTGGCGAGAGGAATGTTCTATTTCTAATGTTCTTGTTAGGTGCTCTCGAGATGGTTTTTACTCCTAACGACCCTATTTACAACAAAACAGCACACTGCCTCATCCTCAGTCATTGCTATGTTTGAGCCCATTGTTGCAGCGACTGTGTTAATCAATCTTACTAAGGGTCTTCCTCTTTTCCACTGACCCTCTACTTTACCAAGCATGATGTCCTTCTCCAGGGACTGGTCCTCCAAATAACATGTTGAAAGTACATAAGACAAAGTCTTGTCATTTCCTTTGCTAAGGAGCACTCTGGCTGTACTTCTTCCAAGACAGATACGTTCGTTCTTCTGGCAGTCCATGGTATATTCAATATGCTTCCCCAACACCATAATTCGAATGCATCAATTATTCTTCTATCTACCTTTTTTATGGCCCAACTTTCACATACATGTGAGACAATTGAAAATACCATGGCTTGGGGTCAGACACATCTCTGTTTCTAATACCTAAACTTATATTTTGATCACATACTCTTTTGCATTCCATATCCTCTCCCTCCGCTAATTTATTCAACTTTTCACATTGATCTATAAACAATGTATATGGTAAAACCTCACCAGTGATCTTTCATTTCTATTCCTCTCCCTTTATCTAAGTTACCGCTTTACCTCTGCCTCTTCTGTTCACTGCTTCATTATCACTCTAGAAAAGTTGCCAACGCTTACCTCTTCTCTCACATTCATATCTTGATCTATTCTATTATTGTCATGTCTTTTCTCAGCAAAGCATTGAAATTATTTTCAAGTACACCAACACTCTCCTTATTCCCAAATCCAACGAAGACTTCATGTTTGACTTCTCTGTAGCATTGGACACCACAGATATTTCTTTTATCCTGAAAAATATTGTTTTTTTTGGCTTCCAATTCACCAGACTCTCTGGGTTTTTCCATCTTTTTGTCCATTTTTACTCTCCCTTGATGGCTATGTTTCCTTTGTCTATACTTTTATATTATATAAATGACCTATTTATATTAAATTATATTTATATTAAATGACCTATTTCTTTAGAGTTCCACCCTTAGCCAACTCATTTCCTTTTTGAGCATGTTTGTTGAGGGCTCTTATTTAATGACATGAGGACAACTGTCATTCAGGTACCGATGATGCACAAATCTAAATATCAAGCCAGATTTTTCTCAAAGCTCCAGGTACATATATTCAACAACTTTCCAGATAACATTAATTAGATATTTCAGAGGTACCTCAATTTAAAATGTTCAAAAGAAAAATCAGAGATTCAAAAACCACCCCACCCTACTCATATGCCTTACAGCATATATTTTCTAACTCAGAGAATAGTGCCATCTCTCAGCTGATCAGTGTTTAATCTCTAAAATCTAAAAGATGCTCCAAAACCTCAACAGCAACAAGACAAATAACCCAGTTAAAAACTGGGCAAAGGATATGAACAGGCACTTCACCAAAGAAGATATTCAGGCAGCTAACAGACACATGAAGAAATGCTCATGATCATTAGCCATAAGAGAAATGCAGATCAAAACTACAATGAGATATTATCTCACCCCAACAAGGCTAG
>NW_004444172.1:1376755-1426868 GCF_000243295.1 Trichechus manatus latirostris | reverse complement strand
TAGATATATGCACACCCATGTTCATCGCAGCACTGTTCACAATAGCCAAAAGATGGAAGCAACCTAAGTGCCCATCAATGGATGAATGGATAAACAAACTATGGTATATCCACACAATGGAATATTATGCAACGATAAAGAACAATGATGAAGCTGTGAAACATCGTGTAACTTGGTGGAAGCTAGAACTTACTATGCTGAGTGGATTTTGTCAGGCACAGAAGGACAAATACTGTATAAGACCACTATTATAAGAACTCAAGGGAAGGTTTAAACACAGAAGAAAACATTTTCTTTGATGGTTACGGGGGTGGGGAGGGAGGGTGAGGGTTATTCACTAACTAGATAGTAGATAAGAATGATCTTAGGTGAAGGGAAGGACAGCACACACTACAGGGGAAGCCAGCACAACTGGACTAAACCAAAGCTAAGAAGTTTCCTGAATACAATCAAATACTTTGAGAGACAGAGTAGCAGGGATGCGGGGTCTGGGGACCATGCTTTCAGGGGACATCTAGGTCAGCTGGCATAACAAACCTTATTAAGAAAATGTTCTGCATCCTCCTTTGGTGAGTGGCGTCTGGGATCTTAAAAGCTTGCAAGCGGCCGTCTAAGATGCATCAATTGGTCCCAACCACTTGGAGTAAAGGAGAATGAAGAACACCAAAGACACAAGGAAAGTATTGGC
Organism: Trichechus manatus latirostris; assembly: GCF_000243295.1. Lineage (NCBI taxonomy): Eukaryota > Metazoa > Chordata > Mammalia > Sirenia > Trichechidae > Trichechus > Trichechus manatus. The sequence continues at coordinate 1,426,180 of NW_004444172.1, read as the reverse complement.
CCAAGAGACAGAATGGGCCACGTAAACCAGAGACTTCATCAGCCTGAGACCAGAAGAACTAGATGGTGCCCGGGTACCACCAATGAACATCCTGACAGGGAACACAGCAGAGGGTCCCTGATGGAGCAGTAGAACGATGGGATGCAGAACTCAAATTCTAGTCAGAAGACTAGACTTAATGGTCTGACTGAGACCAGAGGCTCCCCAGAAAGCATGGCCCCTGGTCTGTCCATCACCCCAGAACTAAAACAATTTCCGAGGCCAACTCTTCAGACAGGGATTGGACTGGACTGTGGGACATAAAGTGATACTTGTGAAGAATGTGCCTCTTAGACAAGTAGATATAAGAGACCAAAGGGGTGGCTTCTGTCCAGAGGTGAGAGGGGAAGGCAGAGAGAGTTAGGAGCTGGTTAAATGTTCATGGCGAATCAGGAGGGGAGGAGAGGAGTGTGCTGTCGCAGAATGGGGTGAGCGGTTGGGGTCTCATAACAAGGTATGTTAAAAAAAACAAAATTCTGTATGGAAGACTAACTTGAAATGTAAACCTCATTTAATTACAACAATAAAAAAAAAAAAAGGACCTATCCAAGTCTTTGCATGGATCGATAGCTCATTCTTTTTTAGCACTGAATAGTATTTCATTTACGTATGTGCCACAGTTGATTATTCGTTCACCAATTGAAGGAAATCTTGACTGCTTCCAGTTTTTTTAACAAATATGAATAAAGCTGCTATAAATATTCACGTACAGGTTTTTGTGTAGACATAGTTTCAAATAAGCTGAGTAAATACCTAGGAGTGTAATTACTGGAACATATAGTAAGATTATGTTAAGATTTAAGAGAATCTGCCAATTTGTCTTCCAAAGTTGCTGCCAGCAATGACTGAGAGTTCCTGTTGCTCCACATTCTCACTAGTAATCGCTATTGTCTGGTTTTGATTTCTTTTGTTGATTTTAGCCATTCTAATAGGTGTACAATCAAATACTTTAATGCTTTGAAATAAATTCTTTTATCACAAGACATAATATTTAAGAAAAATATAAAATAGTATAGCATATAGAAACTATAATACTGTTTATGTTGGGTTCTCCAGCCAGGAGCCTCAAAGACAAAAATTTGTGTGAAAGAAATCTATTAGGATTTTTTCCCACTAAACAATCATGGAGATGGTTAGGAGGTGAGACTGGAAAGGGAAATAGTCCATGCAGGTAGCAGTATCAAAGTCCTGTGAAGGGTAACTTTGCTTATATCTCACAGGGGAGAAAGGTAGTACTTGCAGAATGACTCTGTGAAGAACTTGGTAAATCTCACCAACAAGAGAGAATTTACTCCACTCTGTTTTAAACTGACTATAAAATGAGTTGTTCTGCATGATACAGCATGTCACTGGCATAAACATAGATATATAGACTAAGGGAATTGAATTTAGAGCCAAGAAATAAAGCTTTATGTTTATGGGTAATTTCTTTTTGATGAAGACTTCAAAGAAATTCTGTGAAGAAGTTTTAGCAGTTGCATCAGATGGTCCTGTGACAATTGGATATTCATACGCAAAACGACAACAACAACTTAGACCCTGGCCTTCACTTGACAGACAAATTTAATAAAAAGAATCACAGGCATCAACATTAAGTGTCGAAGCTATAAAACTTCTCGAAGTAATTATAGGAGATTTTTTTTATTGTACCTTAGATGAAGGTTTACAGAGCAAATTAGTTTCTTATCAAACAATTAATATACTTGTTTGTGACATTGGTTGCCAACACCAGCACATGTCAACACTTATAAAAGTAAATTTTTGTGACCTCCGTTTAGGCAAATATTGATATAATATCAGAAAAGCCCCATATAAGAAAAAACAAAAAACTGAACATCATCAGTTATAATACTTTGGTTTTTAAAAGATATCACTTAGAAAATGCAAAGTCACAGAACGGGAGAAATCATTTGCAAATTACATATCTGATAAAGTTATGGTATCCAGAATACATAAAGTAGATTTACAACTCAGTAATAAGACGAATAGCTCAATTTAAAAATGAGTAAAATATTTCAATAGATATTTTGTCAAAGAAGGTATACAAATAACTAATAAACACCTAAAACGATGAACAAAATCATTAGCCACGAAGAAAATACAAATTAAAACCACAACAAAGTGTTACCACACACTCACTCAACTGTCTCTAATCAAAACAGCAGACAATACCAGGTTGGCAACCATGTGAAGACACCGGAACCCTCATATATGCTGGGGGAAAACTTTGGAAAATTTTCTGACATATTCTTCAAAGGATTAATATAGACTTACCAATTGTACCAGCAATTCCACTTCTAGGTATCTACCCAAGAGAAATGAAAAATTATATAATCACATGAGACAGCTACTCAAATGTTCACAGCAGCATTATTTGTCATTTTTACAAATTGGAAATGATCCAAGTGTTGATCAAATGGTAAATAAATAAATAAAAGGTAGTAATAAAAAGGAGCAAAATTCTGAGACATGTTACAACATGAATGAAATGCAAAAATATATATATAAATATGTGAATGAAAGAAAGCAGACACAAACAACTACGCGTTGTATGATTCAATTTATATGAAAATTCCCATTACACTAATAACCTGCAACCTACATTAACTACCTTATCATTCACTAAAATAGTCTAAAATTACATTGGTTTAAAGGAATAGCATGGGTTTGACAGCAATTTCTTGAAGGCAGTTATCACGTCCTTATTCCTCAAGCTGTAGATCATAGGATTCAGCATAGGGATCACTAGTGTATAAAACACTGAAGCCATTTTATCAGTATCTAATGAATGGTCAGTTTTAGGCTGCAAATACATGAATAGCAGTGTGGGAAATAATCAGCCTGGGAATGATCTGCACGCGGACACTCCCGAGCTGATTTCAAGGTCTCCGGGATTCGGACTGCACGTTCTGCACGCAGATGTGCCGTTCCCACCTGCAAACGGGAGGGAGCACCGAGTCTCTGAGAACTTGCTGATCTGTGAGCCTTAAAAGATAGTTCGGATATTTACAAAAGTCTTGATGTGCTTTGAAGGAGAAAAACAACTTACCAGATATTTGGAATAATGCCCAGGCGGAGACCTTAAAAATAAACTACTGCAAGTCCTCAGGGCTGCAGTCTTGTTTGTCTTTTGTGTGTCTGTCTTTTTTGTTCATTTCGCCGCCCAGAAACTTCTACACAGCAGTGTTCCGTAGAACACTGTGACAGCCATCATATGTGAAGCACAGGTGGAAAAGGCTTTTTTCCTTCCTTCCGGCGAATGTATTCTGAGAATGGACAAGATGATGTTGAAATAGGATACTAGGACTATAATCACAGAGAGAACTAAATTTGTAGCTGCAGCAATAAAGACTACTGTTTCTGGGAAGTAAGTGTCAGAGCAGGATAATGCTAACAGAGGAACAGTGTCACAGTAAAAATGGTTGATGACATTGGAAGAACAATAAGACAGAGAGAATACACTAGAAGGAACCACAATAGCTGTAGAAAAGCCATAGACGTATGCAATGGATACTAGCAGAAGGCAGATCTGTGGAGAAACCACCACCATATAGAGCAGGGGGTTACAAATGGCCACATAGCTGTCATAGGCCATCACAGCTAAGACGAAAACTTCAGCTACAATGAAAAACAAGAACCCACCCATTTGGGTGCCACATTCATAATAAAAGGTGGTTTTCTTCTTTACTAAGAAATTGGTCAGCATTTTAGGGGCAATGACAGTAGAATTTCCGAAATTGATGACAGCCAAATGTCGGAGGAAAAAGTACATGGGGGTTTGAAGGAGAGAGTCCACACTGGTGAGGATGATGATGCCCAGGTTCCCTACCACAGTCAGCCCATAGATCACCAGGAAGACAAAGAAAAGGGGCATCTGGAGCTCCGGACGGTCTGAGACTCCCATGAAAATGAATTCAGTCACCTGCGTGAGATTTTCAGGAGCCATATAAAAGTCTGAAATTCATCTGTTTGGAGAATAAAAGGAAAAAGGGTTAAAGGAATTATTTAAGGAATTATTTTCTAGAACTGCCGTTAGATGGCCAAGATAATTAGTTGGGTGAGATTTTCTTGAATCATGTATTATTCTAAGTCAGTTATTGAACCCAAGCCTCTAGTTCTGATAAAAAACAATCTAGGAATTCTTTCAACTTTATTCTTCCATGGATCATAATCTTATTCTTATCCTATACTTTTTCTCAATCATTTGGGACAGAGAAAGTACAAGTATGGTAAATTAAAGAGATGATCCAGCATCATGCACTATTTTAAGGAAGTGTACTTCCACACAATATTATTAAAATTTGAACATTTTACTTTGTTGCAAACATTTGAAACCATGATCAATATCGTATGTCTCCCAATTGCATACGAGAAAGGCTTGAGAAATTGTTTGTCCCCGAACAATTTAATGGTCCCTTGTGATTTTTAATCTGAGTTTTCCTGCTGTTTGTTAAGAACAGACAATCCTAGCCACTACCCTCACCCATTCTCTTTAGTCTATCCTTTTATAACTTCTATTAGATTTATGTTGAACTTGCTAATTCTATCATGCATAGGTGTCAACTTTTTTTTTCTCATTTTTTATGTCATTACCTTTAGAAACTTATATGGAGATAGGTCCTCAGATCTATTTTTCAGGTCACTAATCTCTCTTTAGTTTGTTTTTTTTTAATGATATCTGTCAATTTAAAATAAATCATTTCTGTAATTGCTTTGCCTTGTAATTTACTGTATACTATTACTTTTTCCTTCTCTTTCATGACTTTTTTTCTTTTTGCTCCCAAGTTTATGCAATTTCTCATATTATTTCCACTGTGGTTTTATTTTGGATGACTATTTTTATTTAGTGATTAGGAATAAAAATACAGTGTAATGAATATAAAGAATAAACTTAATTTTTAGCGTCTTATCTTTTTTCATATATGACATATATTTGCCAAAGAAGCAGCATGTTATTATAATACCCTAAATACTTTCCTAGAGTTACGTACTTCAAGCAGGGTCACCTGCCCCTAACTAAGTCAATTAGAGTCTCTTCCCAGTTACAATTGATAGTCCCAGTGGCCCAAGGAAGTCCCACCATAGTCCCTTACCTAAGCCTTTGGGCTTAAGTTCTAGAGATTCAAGACTATATGATCATAGGGTCTGAACTGTAAAATCCCAGAACTGTTGAAAGTAATATCTTTCTTGATCTTACCTCATTCTTTTCATTATCTCCTTATATACAGAATACAATTGAGAGAAAAATAGAAATTAATTCTAAAGTGAGAAAAAAAGTAAAAGCCATGTAAAAGAATCAGAGGAATAATACTGAAATAAATTCTCACATTTTTAAGTATTTGATTGCCTGTTTGTTTCTTACACCCAACACCATTCTTTCATTTGATTTCTTTGAAACATCCTCTTCATGTATTCATCAAATATTTGTTGAGTTTCTACTCAGTGCCAGGCAAGGTTCAAGCTGTAGATAAATTACTTGTTCCTCACCTCATGGACCTTTCATTCCAATGATGGGCAACAGATACAAAGCTGGTAAGGAAATATATAAACAAGATAATTGAAGACTGTGATAATGCAATAAGTAAATTAAAGAAGAAAGTATATGGGGAGAACCTGGGAGAATTACTTTATGTGTGACATTAAGAGAAGACTTTCTGAGAGGGTGACATTTGAACTGAAATCAAGAATGAGAAGGAACCAGCTGTGTAAGGAATCAGAAAAAAGAAAGCAGAGGTGCATTCTTAAAAATTCTTCTTGGTGGAAGAGAAGTTAAGTGTTTGCTTTTGTTTTTTTTTTTCCCTGTTGTGGGGATGGTTACATAATTGAAGTGAGTGAATTATAGTGAGAGAACTGAAAAATTAAAGTAGGATTGGATCAGATGATGCAGCGAGTCATTGGTGGTTTAGAAGTAGAATACTTCCCTTCCATGTGGGAGACCAAAGTTTGATTCCCAGCCAATGACCTCATGAGCAGCCACCACTGTTCTGTCAACGGAGGCTTAATCAGATTTCAGAAGATCTTCCAGACTGAGATTTGCTAGGAAGAAAGGCCAAGTGATCTAATTCTAAAAATCAGTCAATAAAAACCAGAGGGATCACAATGGTTGGAACTCCAACTGATACGGCAGCTTTTCTTTCCAAGCTGGGTCTACCTCTATGACATCTGACAATAACAACAGATAATATATTTCACAAAAAACAAAAACAAAAACAAAGATTTTACTCTATGTGAATTATAAGCCATTGTGAAGTTTTAATTTACGTGAGAAAAGTGATCAGCTTTGAGTTTTAAAAATACAGTAAAACATGACAAAGCCAGAACTCAATGGGACTGCCTTATTTTTTTGGGGACTCAAAGGTTTCACCTTTGACAGGGTGCTTACTATCTCTCTCTGTTAAGAATTCTACCCCATTTTAGTGTTGAGTTTTTCTTATCTGAGAGGTTTCTGCCTTACAGGGGTTCTGCACAGGCTTTACTATATTATTTTGGCTGTTATGAAGATAATAAATTGTAAGATTAAAGAAACGAGGCAAGACATTGCTATAAGATTATGGTGAATAAGAGTCTGGCTTGGTTCAAAGTGGATGAGCTGAAGCTAGAAAGAAGGACGTAAATCTGACAGACAGATGGAGTAAAAACAAGATGCCCTCTTCAACATAATTCGGAAAATGAATTATATGACAGACATGAAGGAATGAGAGATGTGGGTGGAATAAGAAAGACTTATGTTTTTGGCTTTCTCAACTGGACGAATGGCCATGATATATTTTGAATGTTAGAAAAACTGGTTTAAGGTGGGGTTGATTAAAATGATAAACATATTTTAGGTGCCTATGAGACATTTAAGGAATCATTTAGGGAAGCTAATATTTAAGTGTGGAGAACATGGTTATGGTTAGATGGTACATATTTGAGAAACTTCAGTCTAGGTGATTGTCTAAGTTATTTAGTGTTGCTATAGCAGAAATATCATAAGTGGGTGACTGTAACAAACAGAAATTTATTATTTTCTCACAGTTTAAAAGGCTAGAAGTCCAAATTCAGGGTGTTGGCTTTAGGGGAAGTCTTTCTTTCTCTATCAGCTCTGGGGGACGTCCTTGTCTCTTCATCTTCTGTTTCCTGGTCCCTTGGAGATCTCCCTGTAGCTTGGCATCTGTCTTCCCTCAGCTCAGCTTGCTTAATCTTCTACTTGTATATTTTGTAAGAGACTGACTCAAGATACACCCTGCACTAATCCTGCCTCATTACTGTAAGAAAGGTGACCCATTCCCAAATTTTATTATAATCACAGGGATAGAGTTTAAGATTTACAACACATATTTTGGAGGGATATAATTCAATCCATAACAGTGATGATGTAGTTTGTTTTTTTTTATCATTTATCTCAAGTTTTGATTTTTGTTAGATATAGCAAAAAATTCCTAATATGTTCTTCAACCAATCTGAAGCCTTTTCCACTGAGGGTCAACCTTTGGTTTTTGAGATTCTAGCATTCTTGTATCATATTTGACAGCCTATGATCCCAATATAATTCCAAAGCCTGGGAACAAACCTTAGGTAAGCATTATATTATTTGATTATATGGAACACCCAGTGTTTTCCAAAAATTAAATTGAAATGGCTTATTTTAAGATACAGGTTTTGGATCTTTTAAAGCCCTATATACATTAATGGGAAACCCTGGTAGCATAGTGGTTAAGAGCTACGGCTGCTAACCAGAAGGTCAGCAGTTCAAATCCACCAGTGCTCTTTGGAAACACTATGGGACAGTTCTAATCGACTCAACAGCAAAAGGTTTTTTTTTTTTTTTTAATTTTAATACATTGATGAGATAAATATTTTCTACCCACCTCTAACGGAAAATCTGTTTCTGGTTCTTAGTGAGCATCACTGCATGACTTCAACAGCGAGAGGTGGTGGGCTCTATAAAACTTTGAGACTTTATCTCTGAAGCACAGGTTATGCTCAGGTCCACAAATTCTCTTTTATCTCCTTGGGGAAAGGGCCACCAGGGATTGGTTACTTAACAAGATCTGTGACATAATAGCCCCAAAGATAGTCTCAGCCTATATTATTGAAGTGAGTTAAACTCCATGGCCTCTAAGGGACACAGTGATTAAAGTCTGTCTCCCAAAGTAGCTCATTTGCCTTCAGAGATCGATTATTGCAAGCATGGAGTACGACAGGGCTAGGAGCAAAGGTCTACTAGTCAAATTAAAACACACTATATCTGTATGGAGCCCTGGTGGTGCAGTGTATAGCTACATAGTGAGTCTGGTGCAAATAATGTTTTCATTGCGCCACTATCTGTTGTTTTATCTCCCCCTCTTTTACCTAAAAGAATACAATTAGCATAGTAATTAATTTAAGGGATAAGATAAAGTGGAGAATACAATCTCCAAAAAACAACTTTAATAAAAACATTCTTTACTCTTTTCTTTCCTCTTGTATTTCAGATGAGAAAAAGGTAGTTATACAGAAGATAACTACTGGAGAAGAGTAAAATACAGTATTTAAAAGTGAAACATTTTTCTTATGTTTGAATATGAAATTTCTAGAGATACAAACTCATTTTCTAAAAAAATAGTAAAGCTTTTAAATGTATTTTATTCATGTAATGACTAACAAAATCAAGTGGAAAGAATTGATACTGAGACACCTATTGAGCTTAAGTCTTCTTTACAGCAATATTTCCCTTTTTTATCACAAGATTGTGCATTTGTGACACTTCAGGCCTTACTTTATTTTGTTTTTGGTTTTTGTTTATTATTGAAGTTTAAGTGAAAGTTTATATTTCAAATTAGTCTCTTATACAAAAATTTATACATACGTTGTTAAGTGACTCTAATGGCTTTCCTTATATTGTGACAGCACACTCCTCCTTTCCACCCCTGATTTTCCATGTCCATTCAACCAGCTCCTGACCCTCTCTGCATTCTCGTCTCACCTCTGGACAGAAGCTGCCTGTTTAGTCTCATGTATCTACTTGAGCTAAGAAGCACACTCTTCAGGAGTATCGTTTTATGTCTTATAGTCCAGTCTAATCTTTGTCTGAAGAGTTGGCCTCGGAAATTATTTTAGCTCTGGGCTGATAGAGAATCCAGGCGCCATGCTTTCCAGGGTTCTTCCAGTCTCGTCAGACCATTAAGTCTGGTCTTTTCACTAGAATTTGAGTTCTGCACCCCACCTTTCTCCTGCTCCATCAGGGACTCTCTGTTGTGTTCCCTGTCAGGGCAGTCATTGGTGGTAGCCAGGCACCATCTAGTTCTTCTGGTGTCAGGCTGATGACGTCTCTGGTTTATGTGGCCCTTTCTGTCTCTTGGGCTACTACTTTCCTTGTGTCCATGGTGTTCTTCATTCTCCTTTACTCCAGGTGTTTGGGACAAATAGACGCATCTTAGATGGCTGCTTGCTAGCTTTTAAGACCCGAGACAGCACTTACCAAAGTAGGATGCAGAACATTTTCTTAATAAACTTTGTTATGCCTATTGACCTCGATGTCCCCTGAAAGCATGGTCCCCCGACCCCCACCCCTGATACTCCTCGAAGTGTTTGATTGTATTCAGGAAACTTCATAGCTTTGGTTTAATCCAGTTGTGCTGACTTCCCCGGTAGTGTGTGCTGTCCTTCCCTACACCTAAGATAACTCTTGTCTACTATCTAGTTAGTGAATAACCTTCACTGTCCCTCCCCACCCTAGTAACCATCAAAGAATGTTTTCTTCTGTGTTTAAACCTTTTCTTGAGTTCTTATAATAGTTGTCTTATACAATATTTGTCCTTCTTGACTGACTAAATTCACTCACCATAATACCCTCCAGATTCCTCTATGTTATAAGATGTTTCATGGATTCATCATTGTTCTTTATCATTGTGTAGTATTCCATTGTGTGAATATACCATAATTTGTTTATCCATTTTTTCATCGATGGGCACCTAGGTTGTTTCATCTTTTTGCTGTTGCGAACAGTGCTGCAATGAACATGAGTGTGTATATATCTACTCATGTGATGGCTCTTATTTCTCCAGGATATATTCCAAGAAGTGGGATTGCTGGATCGTATGGTACTTCTATTTCTAGCTTTTTACGGAAACACCAAATCGATTTCCAAAGTGGTTGTACTATTTTACATTCCCACCAACAGTGTATAAGTGTCTCAGTCTCTCCACAATCTCTCCAGGATTTATTAGTTGGTGTTTCTTGGATTAATGCTAGCCTTGTTGGTGTGAGATGATAGCTCATTGTAGTTTTGATTTGCATTTCTCTAATGGCTAATGATCGTGATCATTTCTTCATGTGTCTGTTATCTTCTTTGGCAAAGTGCCTGCTCATATCCTTTGCCCATTTTTTAATTGAGTTATTTGTCTTTTTGTTGTTGAGGTTTTGGAGTATCTTGTAGATTTTAGAGATTAGATGCTGATTGGATTTTTTGTAGGCAAAAAGTTTCCCAATGTGTAGGTTTTGACTCTTTTGGTGAAGTCTTTTGATGAGCAGAAGTGTTTGATTTTTAGGAGCTCCCAGTTATCTAGTCTCTCTTCTGGTGCTTGTGCATTGTTGCTTATGGTTTGTATTGTGTTTATGCCACGTATGAGAGCTTCCAGCGTTGTCGCTATTTTTTCTTCCTTGATCTTTATTGTTTTTAATTTTATATGTAGCTCTTTGATCCATTTTGAGTCAGTTTTTGTGCATGGTGTGAGGTATGGGTCTTGTTTCAGTTTTTTTGCAGATGGATATCCAGTTATGCCAGTACCATTTGTTAAAGAGATGTCTTTTCCCCAATTAATGGACTTTGGGCCTTTGTCAAATATCAGCTGCTCATAGATGGATGAATTTATACATACCTCAAATTTAAAACTGAAAGTTGAGCTATATGGCAGGATGCCATTTATATAAAGTAAAAATTCATGTGCATAGAACAGTAATCTTCATTTTGCAAGAAAACTAACAGAACCATCTTAAATTAATTGGGATGTTTACCTGGTAGTGGCAGAAATAACTGGATAAAGGAATAATGATGAAGTGGGATTTTTTTTTTTTTTTAAAGGGAGGTGGGTAAGGGACGTTGCCTGGACCAAAAATGAAACTATGCCATGAACTAAGGAACATAGTCATTCTAAATCCTTTGCCTGAAGTCCAAAAATGTTGAAAAGATGTGTACCTTCATTAGTCTAGAAAATCCGCTTCTAGAAATCTGTTCTGCAGAAGTAATACAAGTTGCTAAAATATATAAATGGAAATCTGCACAAGACCATGCTTCAGTATGGTGAAATACTGTAAAAAAAAATAACTACACACCATAGAAATGTATTAAATAAATTATAAACATATATGTTATATAGCCTTTAAAATTTTGTTTATATAGATTGTATAGAAATTTGGACAAAGGTTCTGAGAAGCAAAATGAACATATTTTGCAAAAGATCATGCTACAATGGCTTATTTTAAAACAACTTTATTAAAGTATAATTTGCTGTTGTTTTTGCTAAGTGCTGTAGAGTAGATTTCACTCATAACAACCCCATGTGACAGAGCAGAACTGCCCCACAGCTTTTCCTAGATTGTAATCTTTTACTGGAGTTGTTTGCACATCTTTTTTTTCCTGTGGAGCCACTTGTGGCTTCGAACTGCCAACTTTTTGGTTAGCAGCCCAGCACTTAATCTTTCAGCCATCAGAGCTCCTTAGGTATAATTTACATATAATAAAATACACAGATTTATATGTGTACAGCTGAGATTTGACCAATGTGACACCTGTGTTACTACTGCCCCAATCTAGGGAGTGATTCCATTATCCCAGAAAGTTCCTTGACATCTCTACGCAATAAATTCTCTCACACTGTATCCCAGGTCAAAATGGAAAAATTGATATGCTTTCTATTACCATTCATCAGTTTTACTTCTGCTAGAACTTTACACAAATGGAGTAATGCCATATGTTTGTGTCTGGTTTCTTTTGTACAACTTAATATTATTGGAATTCATCCATGGTGTTGTATGTATCAGTACTTCATTCATTTTTACTGTTGAGTAGTATTCTATGGTATGAATATACCATAATTTGTTCATTTTTTAAAAATCTGTTGATGGACAACTGGAATATTTCTAGTTTAGACTATAATGAACAAAGATATCATGAATATTAATGTACCAGTTCTATTCTGGGCATAGTTTTTCATTCCTCTTGGGTTAGAATCTGGGAGGAGAAATTCTGGGATATATTGTGGTTATGTATTTAGCTTTATTAGAAATTGCCAAACTGTTTTCCCAAGTGGCTTATACCACTGTACACTCCAACCAGCAATGCATGATAATTCCAAGAGCTGTAAGTAATAGTCAATACTTATTAATGTCATTGTTTTTAATTTTAGCCAATTTAGTGGGTAGGAAGTGGTATCTCATTGTTATTTAATTTCCCTGATGACTAAGTGCCATGGATTGAATTGTGTTCCCCAAAAATATATGTATCAATTTGGCTAGGCCATGTTTCCCAGTATTGTGTGATTGTCCACCATTTTGTCATCTGATGTGATTTTCCTATGTGTTGTAAATCCCATCACTATAATGTTAATAAGATAGGATTAGTGGCAGTTATTTTAATAAGACAGGACTCAATCGACAATATTAGATTGTATCTTAAGCCAATCTCTTTTGATATATAAAAGAGAAAAGTGAGCAGAGAGACATGGGGACCTCATACTACCAACAGTACCGGGGGCAGAGCACATCCTCTGGACCCAGGGTCCCTGTGCCTGAAAAGCTTCTAGACCAGGGGAAGATTGATGACAAGAACCTTCCTTCAGAGCTGACAGAGAGAGAAAGACTTCCGTGGAGCTGATGCCCTGAATTTGAACTTCTAGCCTACTAGACTGTGAGAGAATAAACTTCTTTTTGCTGAAGCCATCCACTTGTGGTATTTCTGTTACAGCATCACTAAATTACTAAGACACTGAGGATGTTGGGCCTTTCTTTTTAATGTTTATTGGTCATTAATATTTCTGTGTAGAGTATCTGTTCAAATCTTTTGCATATTTGTATTGGGTTGACATTTTGTCATTGATAGGAAGAGGACATTTTTATAAATCCTGGATCCCACAGAATTACTTTGGATTCTTATATGATAATCAATTGAACATACATATAGGCACATGCTTTGAATTCTCTATTCTGGTCCATTATTTATCTATTTACAAAATACTATTACAATGTGACTGATTACTTTTGTGTGGCCTTTCTAAGCATGGTCTTTAACTCCCACCCAAGTGATTGGGCTGGACTGTGTGATAGGGTGATTGTGGCCCACCAAGGGGATTGGTCAGCTTTGCTATCCTGCTGGGCTTGAAATGAGCCACACTAGAAGTAGTAAAGATAAGATACCACCACCAATAAGGAATAAGAGCCAGTGCATCCTTTGGACCTGGGATCCCTGTGCTGAGAAGCTCCTGGAGCCAGGAGACGGAGAGAGAGGAAACTGTCACACTAAAGGCAGTGAGAAGCAACAGTAGAGAATCAACAGCAGAGAGCAGGCAGCAGACACCCAGCAGCAGGAGATGGTGTGTGGTGGGCTTCTTGGCCAACAGAGACAGAAAGCTGAGTGCCTTTGGGCAGAGGCAGAAAGACAGGGAGAGGTGTGTATGCAAGCACAGCTGAAAAGAGGCTGTCCTGACAGAAGAACTGTACCCTGAGTGTTCCTGAGCCTAAATTGTAACCTGTTACTTCCCTAATAAATCTTGAGTATGGTATGTGAATTCTATGTGGAAATTGCAATGAATTATTGAACCCAGCAGGGAACTAAAGAGTGCCATGGGAGGGACGATTGGTGTCAGAATTGGTAAAGATGGTGGAGAGAGTGGGCAAGCTTGATCTCCACCTCAGAGAAATCATTTCTGGGCTGTAGATCTTGAGTCTCCTTCCCTCTTGTGAAGTGAGGGGATGTCAGATACCGCCCCCATGTTGTTTTTACATTTAATGTCAGAACCTGGATTCTTTGCAATGGCTGTAGACTCATGAAAGTATGTGACTTTGTAAGAAAAAGATCAAAGAGGCTTGGGAAGTGAAAATTCTAATTTTTGGATGGTTGCTTTGGTTGTAGTTGCCTGTAATGCCTGAAGGGAAGGTTATGCTGCAGCTGAGGGAAGAAAACCAAACCTGGAGTGGCCTGGGGCCAAATCCAGGCTAGAGAAGCAGGATGATTGATAGGGAGCCAGGCTCCACTGGTTCCACCCAGCCAGCGGCCCAAGGACATATGCATATGAATGGGAAGACAGTCAAGGGCTGGAGAAGAGAAGATGCAACTGGAATGTTTTAAAAAGGGTTGTGTGTTTATCTGAATTTACTATGGATATTGAATCTTTCTCCTATGTAGTGTTGTAAGGCAGACCTAAATGTATGGTAGAAATGAATATTGGGTATTATAGACTACAAAGAGTGTGTAATTCTATCTTCAGCCAATACTTGATTGGATATGGCAAAAGGGGATCTAGAATTTGCCAGAGGGAAACACAGGCTGTTTGAATGCAGTAGCCTTGTGTATAGAGTGGGGGCTAAGATTGAAAACCTGAGCCCCACCCAGATTTGCATTTGAAAAGACATGCAGAACCACCCAAAAGTGCTGAGAGAACAGGAAACCTGCACAGAAGAACAAAAAGGAGTGTTTTGCTTTTTGAATTTTGAGCAAGTGGTTTGTGTTGGATGCAGAAAGGCAGAAAAACTCCTTGCCCATCAGAAGGAACCCCTTTTCAGGGCTGGAAGTTAAAGACAGCCAGCGAGTAGACAGTTTGGTCTGCTCACCTGTGGTGACCACCTGTGCTCACTCAATGACTGGAAGTGAGGGAAGTGCAGCAATTAGGAGGTGGGCTGAGTTGGACATGCGCCATTTGTACCCGCTGATCTAGACCATGGGGGCTAGGGATGAGAGAGAGGACGTGCTGGCTGATCAGAAGTAAAGGATGTTATGTGTGGACTCCTAAATTTATGGGTGGAACCCATTGACCTAGCCCAAGGAGGCGACATATGAGAGAGTGTGAAGGGGTTGTCTGAAGTTTTGGGAGGTGTGTGTGAACCCTTGAGCCTAAGGCTGTTACCCATTGTGTCTTAGCTTGGGATGAGCTGACCAGAATACGACCAAATGGAGAGAAAGATGTTTGACACTATGAACTGGTGTAAAAACCAAAAAAAAACATGCAAATGAGTTGATTCCAACTCATAGTGACCCTATAGGACAGGGTAGAACTGCCCCATAGAGTTTCCAAGGAATTCTTGGTGGATTTGAACTACCAACCTTTTGGTTAGCAGCCGTAACACTTAACCACTACACCACCAGGTTTTCTGTGAACTGATGTAGATTGCTGCAATTAGATGGCTTGCTCTGAACTTTGCTTTTGGGTGCTGATGCTCAAAGTTCCAACCAGAACAGAAGATTCTTCAAGACCAAGGAACATGGCTTGTCTCCTCAGAGTACTGGTTTGATAGCGATGAGTAATTTAAACATTGGCTATCTAAAATGGGGGACAGATAAAGGAATGAAGTGGCTCAATTATATGTTTTTGTGGGTGTATTTACATTAAATGAAGGGGATAAAGGAGGATCCCCACTGAATAGATTCCTCTTTTCCTGATGAGTGTGGAGAAGAAAAGATGGGGGAACATATAGATAGGGTTATATGATTCAGTTGTGAGGGTGAATTGTTAAAATGGTTAATTGTGATTGTAAAAACTGTAATGGTAGAAGCCGTAAGAGGGGAGGTACTGCTGGTACAGCGGCCAGACCTAAAGTCCCTTAAAGGTTTTGCTATGCTGATACCTTGTGACCCTCTGAGAGGGGAATAATCTTCTCTAGTTAAATTTTATCAGAGGCCAGAAAGAGTGAAGACAAGATGACTTCTGGAGAATCTGACCAGATCAGATGGAAACCCAAAGTAGACCTGAATGGCTGATACCTGAGTAACCTCATCCTTAGGATTCTTTGCCCTACTGCAGGATTAATTGTTGGCAGACACAGTTGGCTCTAATATTTGACTGAAGGATGAACCTCAGGAGTGCCTTCAGTACTGAGTTAAAAGTGTGTCCGCTGGCCATACTCTTGGGGTTTCTCTAGTGTCTGTCAGACCATCAAGGCTAGTGTTTTATTTTTTTTTTAGAATTTAAATTTTGCTCTACATTTTTCTCTGCTCTGTCCAGGACCCTTTATTGTGATCCCTGCCAGAGCAGGTGGTGATGGTAACTGAACAACATTTAGTTCTGGGCTTAGTCTGGTGGAGGTTGTGGTAGTTGTGGTCCATTCGTCTTTTGGACTAATCTTTCCCTTATGTCTTTGGTCTTCTTCATTCTCATTTGGTCCAGCTGGGATGAAACCAGTAGACGTATCTTAGATGGCTGCCTGCAAGCTTTAAGACCTTAGTGTTTACTCACCACAGTTAGAGGTAAAACATTTTCTTTATAGACTATGTTATGCCAGTTTAGCCAGATATCCCCTGAGACCACGGTCCCCCACCCTCAAACCAATGCATTTGGATATGTCTGTGAAGCTACTATGACTTTGCCCTGGTCAAGTTGTGCTGACTTCCCCAGTATCGTGTTCTGTCTTACCCTTCACCAACATTACCACTTATCCGACTCATAGCAACTTGTAGGACAGAATAGAACTGCCCCAAAGTGTTTCCAAGGAGTACCTGGTGGATTTGAACCGCCGACATTTGGTGGCGACCTTAACCACTACGCCAACAAGGTTTCCATCTACTATCTGGTTAGTGTTTCTCCCTCCCCACACTTACCATCTCTCAAAACCATCAAAGATTTTTTCTTTCTTTGTGGAAACATTTTCATGTTTTTATAATAGTGGTCTCATACTGTCTCTGTCTTTTTGTGATTGACTTATTTTACTCAGTCTAATACCCTCTAGATTCATCCATGTTGTGAGATGTTTCACAAATTCATCATTGTTCTTTATCGTCGCATAATATTCCATTGGGTGTATGTATCATAGTCTGCTTATGCATTCATCTGTTGATGGGCACTTAGGTTGTTTCCGTTTTTTACTATTGTGAATAATGCTGCAAAGAACGTGGGCATGCATATGTCTATTCATGTGATGGCTCTTATTTCTCTAGGTTATATTCCTAGGAGTGGGATTGCTGGATCGTATGATATTTCTATTTCTAGGTTTTTAAGGAATTGTCATATTGTTTTCCAAAATAGTTGTACTATTTTGCATTCCCACCAGCAGTGCATAAAAGTTCCAATCTCCCTGCAGCTTCTCCAGTGTTTGTTATTTTCTGTTTTTTTGATTCTTGCCAATAATGTCAGTTGAGATGGCATCTCACTGTAGTTTTGAATTTGCATTTCTCTAATGGCTAGTGATTGGAAGCATTTCCTCATGTATCTGTTAGCTGCCTGAATGTCTTCTTCGGTGAAGTGTCTGTTCATATTCTTTGCCCATTTTTTAATTGGATTCTTTGTGTTTTTATTGTAGAGGGGTTGGCTTTTTCCATAGATTTTAAGAGATTAGAACTTCATCTGATATTCCAGAGCTAAAAAATTTTCCCCATTCTGTAGGTTCTCTTTTTACTCTTTTGGTGAAGTTTTTGATGAGCATAAGTGTTTAATTTTTAGGAAATCCCATTTATCTAGCTTATCTTCTGGTATTTGTGTATTGTTAATTATGGTTCGTATGCTGTTTATCCAGTGCATAAGGGCCCCTAGGGTTGACCCTAATTTTTCTTCCATGATCTTTATAGTTTTTGGTTATATATTTACGTCTTTGATCCATTTTCAAATAGTTTTTGTGTACGGTGTGTGGTATGGGTTCTGTTTCAATTTTTTACAGATGGACAGACACTTTTGCCAGCACCATTTGTTAAAAAGACTGCCTTTTCCCCATTTAATGGACTTCAGGCTTTTGTCAAAAATCAGGCGGCAAGAGGTAGATGAATTTACATCTGGATTCTCAATTCTGTTCTATTGATCAATGTGCCTGTCATGGTACCAGGACCAAGCTGTTTTGACTACTGTAGCCAGTAGGTTCTGAGGTCAGGCAGTGCAAGGCCTCCTACTTTGTTCTTTTTCTTCAGTAATGCTTCATTTCTCGGGGCCTCTTTCCTTTCTATATAAAGTTGGTGATTAGTTTTTCCATCTCATTAAATAATGCTCTTGGTATTTGGATCCACTTTGTATTGTATTGATAGATTGCTTTGGGTAGAATTGACATTTTCACAGTGTTGGGTTTACCTATTCATGAGCAGGATATGTTTTTCCGTTTATGTTGGTCTCTTGTGGTTTCTTGCAGTAGTGTTTTGTAGGTTTCTTTCTACAGGTCTTTTACGTCCCTGGTGAGATTTACTCCTAAGTATTTTATTTGTTTAGGGACTATTGTAAATGGTATTCCTTTCCTGATTTCCTTTTCATAGTTATCTTTATTGGTGTATAGGAATCCAACTGATTTTTGTACGTTTATCTTATATCCTGCTAATCTGCTGAATCTTTCTATTAGTACAAATAGTTTTCTTGTGGAGTCTTTAGGTTCTCTATGTACAGTATTATATCATCCATGAATAGGGATAGTTTTACTTCTTCTTTACCAATTTGGATACCCTTATTTCTATTTCTTGCCTTATTACTCGAGCTAGAACTTCCAGCACAATGTTAAATAGGAGTGACGATAAAGGGCATCCTTGTCTTGTTTCTGTTCTCAGAGGGAAGTGTTTTTAGCCTCTCTCTGTTGAGAATGTTGTTGGCTGTTGGTCTTTTTGTTGTTGTTGTTGTTAGGGGCCGTCTCATAGCAACCCTATGTACAACAGAACAAAACACTTCCTGGTCATGCGCCATCCTCATAATCGTTTTATGCTTGAGCCCATTTTTGCAGCCATTGCGTCAGTCCATCTTGTTGGGGATCTTCCTCTTTTCCCTGATTGTCTACTTTACCAAGCAAGATGTCCTTCTCCAGGGACTCATCCCTCTTGATAACATGTCCAAAGTATGTGAGACGTAGTCTCGCCATCTTTGCTTCTAAGAAGCATTCCGCATTCTGGTTGTACTTCTTCCAAGACTGATTTGTTCGTTCTTTTTCAAATCCTTGGTATATTCAATATTCTTCACCAACACCACATTTCAAAGGTGTCAATTCTTCTTTTGTCCTTTTTTATAGACGCCTTTTATTATGTTGAAGAATTTCTCTTTTATTCCTATCTTATTGAGAGTTTTTATCAGGAATGTGTGCTGGGCTTTATCTAATGTCTTTTCTGCATCAATTGAGATGATTGTTTGATTCTTTTATTTTATTAAGGTGGTGGATTGCATTTATTGATTTTATAATGTTGAACCATCCTTGCCTACGTGGAATTAATTCCACTTGTTCATGGTGTATTATTATTCTCTTTTTTGTTATATGATTCTGAATTCTATTGGCTAGAATTTTGTGCAGAATTTTTGCCATCTGTATTTATGAGAGGTATTGGTCTATAATTTTCTTTCTTGTGGTGTGTTTACCTAATTTTGGTGTCAGGATTATGCTAGCTTCATAGAATGAATTTGGAAGAATCTCTTCATTTCTATGTTTGGAAATAGTTTGAGTAGTACTAGTGGGAACTCTTCTCTGAATGTTTGCTAGAATTCTCCAGTGAAGCCATCTGGGCTAAGACTTTTTTTTAATTGGGATTGTTTTTTTTTTTTTTCAATTTTATTTATTTATTTTTTATTACCTTTACTGTCTCTTCTCTTATTATGGGTCTGTTCAGATTTTCTATCTCAGTTTGTGATAGTTTAGGTAGGTAGGTAGTTTCTAGAAATGTGTCCATTTCCTCTAGGTTTTCCAATTCATTAGAGTACAATTTTTCATAGTATTCTGTTATGATTCTTTTAATTTCAGTTGGGTCTGTTGTGATCTCGCTCATCGTGTTTCTTATTCTGGTTATTTGCTTCCTCTCCTGTTTTTCTTTTGTCAGTTTGGCTAATGGTTTATCAATTTTTTTGATATTTTCAAAGAACCACCTTTTGGTCCTGTTAACTCTTTCAATTGTTTTTCTATTCTCTATTTCGCTTAATTCTGCTCTAGTTTTTATTATTTGCTTTCTTCTGGTGCCCAAGAGCTTCTTTTGCAGCTGTCCTTCCATTTGTTGAAGTTGTAGGGTTAATGTTTTGATTTTTGCCATTTCTCTTTTTGGATGAGTGCATTTATTGTTATGAACTGACCTCTGAGCACTGCTTTTGCTGTGTCCCAAAGATTCTGGTAGGGTGTATTTTTATTCTCATTTGATTCTGTGAATTTCTTTATTCTGTCCTTAATTTGTTCTTTAACCCAGTAGTTTTTGAGCAAGTTGTTGTTCAGTTTCCATGTGTTTGACTTTTTTTCCTTGCTTTTTCTGTTATTGATTTCTACTTTTATGGCTTTATGGTCAGAAAAATGCTTTGTAATATTTGCATGCTTTGGATTCTGTTAAAGCTTGCTTTACGACCTAATATGTTGTGTATTCTGGAGAATGTTCTATGTGCCTTAAATGAAAATATACCTGGCTGCTGTTGGTGGAGTGTTTTGTATATGTCTATGAGATCAAGTTGGTTGATTGTGGCATTTAGATCTTCTGTGTGTGTTTTGAGCTTCTTTCTGGATGTTCTGTCTTTCACCAAAAGTGGTGTGTTGAAGTCTCCTACTATTATTGTGGAGCTATCTATCTCTCTTTTCAATGCTGTTAGTGTTTGTTTTATGTATGTTGGGACTCGTCGTTGAATGTGTAAATATTTATTAGGGTTGTGTCCTCCCGGTATATTGATCCTTTAATCATTGTGTAGTGTCTGTCTTTATAATTGTGGTGGATTTACTTTAAAGTCTATTTTGTCAGAGATTAATATCACCACTCCTCCTCTTTTTCGAGTGTTGTTTGCTTGGTGTATTTTTTTTTCCATCCTTTGAGTTTTAGCTTGTTTGTGTCTTTAAGTCTAATGTGTGTCTCTTGTAGACAGCATATAGATGGATTTTTTTTTTTTTTTGAATCCATTCTGCCACTCTCTGTATGTTCGTTGGTGTATTTAGTCCATTTACATTCAGAGTAATTATTGATAGGTATTCATTTAGTGCCATCATTTTGATGTCTTTTATTTTTTTGTGTGTGTTGTTGCCAGTTTGTTCCACTTAATTTTCTGTGTTGAGCTTTTTTCTTCATGTGTTTGATTTTTGTCTTTTTCATTGTTGATTTTGTATTTGCTGAGTTTTTGGGTTTTCCTGTTTTTTTTTTTCATTTTGATTGTAGGATTGTTAGTTTCCTTTGTGGTTACCTTAATATTCCCCCTTATTTTTCTAAGTTTAAACCAATATTTTCTTTCTTTATATAGCCTTGACTTCCTCTCCATATGAAAGATCTATGACTATATTTTTTAGTCCCTCTTTTTTGTTTTTATGTTGTCGTCTTTTACATACGAATGTCTCTGTTTCCTTATTTTCAGTGTTTTAGCTTTGGTTTATTTTTGTGACTAACCTATCTAAGTTGATATCGGGTTGCTCTTTCCTGTGTTCTAGTCTTGGGTTGTTTTCCGATGTTATTGATTTTCTAACTGGAGGACTCCCTGTAGTATTTCTTGTAATTTCGGTTTGGTTTTTGCAAATTCCCTAAACTTCTGTTTATCTGGAAATACCCTAATTTTGCCATCATATTTGAGAGACAATTTTGCTGGATATATAATTCTTGGTTGTCAATTTTTTTCCTTTAAGGCTTTATATATGTCATCCCATTGCCTTCCTGCCTGCATGGTTTCTGCTGGGTAATTCGAGCTTAGTCTATTGAGTCTCCTTTGTAGATGACTATTCGTTTATCCCTAGCCGCTCTTAAAATTCTCTCTTTATCTCTGGTTTTGGCAAGTTTGATTATAATATGTCTTGGTCACTTTCTTTTGGGATCTACCCTGGGAGGAGTTCAATGAGCATCTTGAATAGATATCTTCTTATCTTTCACCATATCAGGGAAGTTTTATGCCAACAAATCTTCAACAATTCTCTTTGTATTTTCTGTTATCTCTCCCATTCTGGTATTCCAATCACTCATAGGTTATTCCTCTTGATAGAATCCCACACAATTCTTAGGGTTTCTTCATTTTTTAAATCCTTTTATCTGATTTTTCCTCAAATAAGTTGGTGTCAAGTGCTTTATCTTCAATCTCACTAACTTTAAGTTCCATTGCCTCAATTCTGCTCCTATGACTTTCTATTGAGTTGTCTAATTCTGAAATTTTATTGTTAATCTTTTGGATTTCTGTTTACTGTCTTCTATGGATTCTTGCAGCCTGTTGAATTTGTCATTGTGCTGTTCTATAATCTTCTTAAGTTGCTCTATTTCTTTGTCTGTGTTTTCCTTGGCTTGTTCTGTGTTTTGCCTGATCTCCTTCCAGATATCTTGACCAGTTTTGTGTATTAATCTTTTGTATTCTACCTCTGGTAATTCCAAGAAGTTCTTTTCCTCCAGAAGATTTCTTCATTCTTTGTTTTGGGAGCTTGCTGAAGCCATCAAAGTCTGCCTCTTTATGTGACTTGATATTGACTGTTGTCTTCATGCCGTCTGGAAGTTATTATATTTATTTTATGTTTGCTTACAGTGTCCTAATTTCTTATTTTGTTATGTTTAATATGCCCAGATAAGCTGCTCGGGTGAGCTGGTTTGATTATTGGTGCCTTTGAAAGCTCTAATATCCTGTCACCTGCTGGTTAGATTTGTTAATAGGTATGTGAGCCCAGGAGTCTATTTACTTTTCTTGTATGTATTCAGCTCAGGTGTCCAGATAGTCAGTCACCAAGTCTGTGGTGCAAGCTCTCACCTACACCACACCTACTATTATTTTGGAACTGTCAGGTTTTCTTTTCAGTGCTGTTAGAGTTTGCTTTATGTATTCTGGAGCCCTGTTGTTGGGTACATAGATGTTTATTATGGTTATGTCATCACTATGCACTTCCCTTTAATCATTATATAGTGTTGTTTCTTGTCTTATGGTGAATTTTTTCTTAAATTCTATTTTATCTGAGATTAGTATTGCCATTCCTTCTCTTTTTTGATTACTGTTTAGTTGATGTATTTTTTTCCGTCTTTTGATTTTTAATATATTTATGTCTTTGTGTCTAAGGTGTGTCTCTTGTAGACAGCATATTGATGGGTGATTTTTTTTTTTAATCCATTCTGTCACTCTCTGTCTCTTTATGAGTGCATTTAAACCATTTACATTCAGTGTGATTATCAATAGGTGTGAGTTTATTGCTGTCATTTTGTGGTGCTTTTTTTTTTTTGCTGACATATTCTTTGTTCCTCTTACTCTCCTGTGCTGGGTTCCTTTTGTTTGTGAAATTTCTTTTGTTATTGTAGGTTTTATGTTTACTGAGACTTTATGTTTTCTTCTCTCTTTGGATGAATATGTTTGTTAACTTTCTTTGAGGTTACCTTGAAATTTAGTCTTATATTCTTATGTTCGATCCAGTATTTTATTACTTAATATCACCTTGATTTCTCTCCATTTGAAAGTTCTAGATCTACACCTTCTATTTCTCCTTTTATTGTTCTGACATTGTTGTCATTTACAGATTGACGTCTCTAGTTCCCTGTCTTGAATTTTTTATTTTATTTTATTTATTTTTTCTTTTATCTTTGGGAGTTCATTCCTAAGTCTGTTTTGGCTGATATTGACCTGTGTCCTAGAGTCAGATTGTTGTCTGACGTTGTTGGTTCTCCACTTCTATCTCCTACTGGGAATTCCAAGGAGGTGACTTTCTGCATGTGGGGTTGGTGGATTTATTTCAAGATGGCAACAAAGGGTCATGCTTATACTCTGGAACCTCCACTCCCTATCTCTATTCTTTCCCATTTTCTATCAGTTTCTTCCTCTTCTCAGTGACTTCCAATCTAATGCTTTATCTCTTCATTTAAGGTTCAAGTTTCTAGGACTGACATCTAACTCTGTTTTACTTGGTTTTTGGGTCTTTCTTGCAGCAGGTTGGCTTAGCGCTTCTGAATAGTCCGCAGTCTTAGCTCTGTCTCCAATTACTTGTTGTTTTTGTTAGGTGCTGTTGAGTGGATTTTGACTCATAGCAACCCCATGTGACAAGGTAGAACTGTCCCATAGAGTTTCCTAGTCTGTAATCTTTATGGAAGCAGTTTGCTAGATCTTGTTTCCTATGGAACCACTGGTGGCTTTGAACCACCAACCTTTTGTTTAGCAGCAGAACATTTAACCTTTGAATCATCAGGGCTACTTAGGTATAATTTACATGTAATAAAATACTCAGTTTTATATGTGCATGGCTGAGATTTGACGAATGTCACACCTGTGTTACTACTGTCCCAATCAAGGGAGTAATTCCATTATCCCAGAAAGATCCCTGACCTCTCTTTGCAGTAAATTCTCCCACATCATATCTCTGATCAAAATTTAAAAAGTAATATGTGTTTGTATCACCATTGATCAATTTTACTTCTTCTAGTACTTAATGTAAGTGTAATAATACTGTACGTTTTTGTTTGGTTTCTTTTGTGCAACTTAATGTTATTGAAATTCTTCCATGGTATTGTCTTAGTAGCTCATTCAATTTTATTGATAAGTAGTATTCTGTTGTATGAATATACCACAGATTGTTTATTTTTTAAAATCTGTTGTTGGACAACAGGAATATTCATAGTTTAGACTATAATAAATAATGATATAATGAACATTAATGTACCAGTTATTTTCTGGGCATATGTTTTCATTCCTTTTGGGTAAGAATCCAGGGGGAGAAATCCTGGGATATATTGTAGTTATATGTTTAGTTACTATACTATCTTGAAACTTTTAAAGACTATATACAGTACTATGGATCACTGGCAGCACAGTGGTTAAGAACTATGGCTTCTAACCAAAAGGTTGGCAAATGAAATCCATCAACTGCTTGTTGGAAACCTTGTGGGGCAGTTCTACTCTGTCCTATAGGGTTGCTATGAGTCAGAATCAACTCAATGACAATGGATTTTTAATATTATTCTTTTTCAAAATTGGTTTGGTTATTCTGAGTATTTTGCTTCTAGAATATGGGAACAGACCTCAAGTCAGACATGGAGTAGAGTGGCTTGTTTATATACCTGGAGACTAAGTCTAGGCCCGTCTACTGTGAGAACAGACATAGGTTGTAACAGTTATACTATTTTAGCATTAAAATTTGATCCTTAACTTAAAATTGAGTCTTGTTAAAAAGTTGTACCTTGGTTTCAACCCTATGGTGTGAAATTAGGGATGGACCACTTGCATAGGTAACATACAATGGTAAAAGTGATAAGCTTGGTTTATATGCCATCCTTCCCCAATATCCTAGAGCCAAAACAGCTCCCTGTTCCATATGGGAAATTTCAGTACTTTGAGAAAAAGAGCTTGAAGAGTATGTCTTACTGCCTGAAAAAAGATACAAGAGAATACAAATCGGGAGAATTCTTACCGAGCCCATGTAGGAAACCAATGTTGAGGATTTTCAGAAATAACTGGAGGCTGAATTTATTCAATCCAGTTGTTAGAGCCTTCTAACTTTTGCCATTTAAGCAATAATACAACTATCATCCAATTTTCTAGCTAAAAACTTTTTGTGCGTCAAGACATCGATTGCATATGAAGTGAAAATAATGAAAAGAAAGCTAAAGTTTCTAAAGCTGGAAGCATTTTAAGAACGTACAAATACTTAAAAGATGTCCACTTAAGTAGACAGCATTATTTCTGAACTATTGACAGCTTCAATTATGGTCAGAATATTTTTTTATGGCTACTAAGAGCAATACTCTGTCCCAGGAGGTCTGCAATGTTATAACTTTTCTGAATAAAAGAAGTGAATGTTTGAGAACCATTAGGTTGTATCTGTGGTATCAGGTATCTGATGTCAGGCACTATTATTCTCATTGTACAATTTTTCCATCACACACAAAAAATTATTTATCAGTAAATGTTGGTATCATTTTGTGAAAAAATGGGTAAAAAAGCATACTACTTGGATAAAATCACAATTTGTAGCTCTTTTTTTCTCAGTGATTTATGTCTATATTATGTATACATTTAAGCTATGTATATTATAATGAATCATTATGTATATATGTACAGTTCCTCATGAGCACAATTAAGTGTTCTGGAATTCTCATTCTTCCCAGTGTTAGGTATAATTTGTTATTATCGACAGTCAATGTCTTTGCATAGTCAATAAAACACAGGGAAAGATTTTTCTGCTCTTCTCTGCTTTCAGCCAGGATCCATCTGACAGTAGCAATGATATTCCTGTTTCTTTGTCTTCTGAATCCAACTTGAATTTCTGGCAGGTCCCTGTCGATGTACTGCTGCAAGCACTTTTGAATGATCTTCAGCACAATTTTACTTGTGTGTGATATTAATGATATTATTCCATAATTTCCACATTCTCTTGGATCACCTTTCTTTGGAATAGGCATAATTATGGATCTCTTCCAGTCAGTTGCCCAGATACCTGTATTCCAAATTTCTTGCATAGACGAGTGAGCACTTTTAGGGCTGCATCCATTTGTTGAAACATCTCAGATGGTATCCCATCAGTTCCTGGAGGCTTGTTTTTCACCAATGCCTTCACTGCAGCTTGGACTTCTTTTTCCATACCATTGGTTCCTGATCATATGCTACCTCCTGAAAACTAGCACAGATACAAATCCAAAGCTATTTGGAGTAAGTGTCTAAGCAAGAGAGAGTGAGGAGAGGCATGTCATCACAATAGAAATGACTAATGATATTGGATTTACAACAGGAGAGGGAGAAGGGGAGGATGGTATGAAACAGGATGCTGTAGTTATAGGGGGCAGCTACAAGGGGAATGCAGACCCTTGGGCCATTATGAGCATATATATACAGGAGAGGGTTACAAATGTCAACGTATCCATCCTAGGCCAAGGAGGACAGTAGCAACGACTCTGTTGCCATGAAGGTGAAGAAACAGCTTAACTGGAAAGAACATGCATTGAAAGATACAACATTTTCTTTGTACTAGAACTTTCTAAACATTTTGAGTTTAATGACAGAAGCATAGCAGAAATTGACAAAAGCCAGGTTGCTAAGGAAGAAGGACATTGGTGTGTTGAGTCTTACATCTGTTCTGATAACTAGGATCAAACTCAGATTGCCTACTACCATGAAAGGGTAGATGGATAAGAGTAGCCAAAAGAGGGACATCTTCAAGTACTGGCAATTTGTGAGGACCACAAGAATAAACTCTGTCTTCAATGGTGAAGTCACTTCCGAGGTTCACAGTTCAGCTGGGGGTTGGACAGCACCATAAAACAAAATGAGACTAATGAGGCACAGCAGCCCAGGGACAAGGACTAGAAGGCAGAAGGGGACAGGAAAGCTGGTGATAGGGAACCCAAGGTTGAGTAAGGACAGTGTTGACATGTAGTGGGGTTGTTAACCATTGTCATAGGGTAACGTGTGTGCTAACTATTCATTGAGAAACTATTTTGTTCTGTAAACCTTCATCTTAAGTGAGAATAGCGGCGCAACTGGTAGATCGTAATTGATGTCACTGAACTGTGCATGTAGAAATTTTTGAAATGGTATCTTTGTCTATGTATATTTTCACCAAAAAATAAAAAAAAGTCAAGAAGGGACACAGATGACATGTCATGGCGTTGTTAACCAATGTCATAAAACAATATGTGTACTGACTGTTTAACAAGAAACTATTTGTTCTGTAAACCTTCATCTAAAATACAATAAAATAAATAAATAAACTCTGTCACCTGAGTGCAGATTTATCTGAGTCATGTAGTTCTTCCTTGGTTCTGGTGAAGGAAGAAGAGAGGGGAGAATTTTGTCCAGGTTGCCAATTCTATAAACACAATCTTATTCAGTAGAATCTTGAAAGAAAGTTTTTGTTGTCAATATGGAATTTCTAATAGAGTCACTGTTGGTATATTGGGAGACTGGGGAAGGGACGTATAACACGAAGAGATTGTACGAAAGGCCCACTCCTCTTTCCCCATAACCATTGGATCTGCACAGTTAAGAACTGTAGAACACAAAGTCATTTCACATTACTTGGTCTCTGTTCAAAGATCATGTGCATTATATTATTTAAAAATAACCTGACTTTTTTCAAAAGAGGTAAACTATTGGTTTTGCTTTTAAAGAAATGTCACATTAATAACAGAAAGGAAGACACGTCTTTGGCAGTGGTTCCTCTCTGACAGATGTGTCATCGTTCCTGTGTAGACACAAATTCATACAGTTGCAATGGTGTTAATAGGACAAGATGCATTTCTGTGAAGATCAATCTCATTTGCAATGAGAGATATGTGTAAAAAAATTTCAGATCTATATTGGGAATTAATGTAAGAGCATAGTAGAAAGACCTTGATTAATTGTGTGCTTTAGGAATTTAATTTGTTTATATCACTTTCTAGCTATGTTAATTCTAGACCCTGGTGAATTACGCATTCAGTTTCTCAGTCTCCCCATCCGTGAAATGTGTGAGTACGTATCTTAAAGGGTTGTTGTGAGGAGAAAAGGATATTACTTATGCACATCACATATCACCACATGTAAATATTAAGCTAGAATACCCATGTTAAGGAAACTTTGCCACCCTGATACACTGAAAGCTTATGTCTACAAGAGAGTCAAAGCAATCATTGTTCAAATTAGTTGGTAGCTAGTGCAGGCAGAAATCTAACAATGAGAAACCTGGCACCCACCATCTGCCATCCACTTACTTAATCATTAAATTTCAGCATACATGTATAATGGTTGCAGAATTGTTAACCTGTACTCCCACGAGAAACAACTTTGTAAACTAGAATACATTATTATACGCAATTGTTTTTGCCTTTAGTCTTAACACGTTCCACTCATTTCCAAAGTTAATTTGGTCAGCATCTTTTCAACCACCCAATTCAGTGAGATTGGTCCATGCGTTTGTAATACAGTGAGATTGTCTTGCCATATTCTGCATTCCATTCTGAGATCTTCTGACCTCCTAAATGATTTATTTTGAAGTTTGCATTCATTAAGGTTTACTCTTTATTCTGTAAAATTCTGTGAGTTTTGTCAAGTGCACAGTGTCATGTAACCATCATGAAATTATCATGCAGAATCGACTCGCTGCCCTAAAACATCCCGTTTGCTTTACATAGTTGACTTTTCCCTTCCACCACCCATGGCAACACTGATTAATTTATTGTCACTATGGTTTTGGCATTTCCAGAATGTCAAGTAGTTGGAATCACAGAGTATGTACCTTTTTCTGGGTAGCTTCTGTCATTAATCAATATGCATTTAAGATCTAGCCATGTCTTTGCATGGATGGATAGCTCATTCTTTTTTTTTAATCACTAAATAGTACTCCATTTATGGGTGTGCCACAGTTCTTTATTCATTCACCTATTGAAAGAAATCTTGATTGCTTCTAGTTTTTTCTTAAGTATGAATAAAGCTGCTATAAATATTATCATACAGTTTTTTGTGTGGACATAGTTTTCAAATCAGTTGAGTAAATACCTAGGAATGTGATTGCTGGAACATACAGTAAGATTATGTTCATGTTTAAGAGAATCTGCCAATTTGTCTTCCAAAGTTACTGCACCACTGTGTATTCCTGCCAGTAATGAATGAGGGTTCCTGTTGCTCCACATCCTCCCCATAATTGATATCATCAGGTTTTGTTTTGCTTTTGGATTTTAGCTATTCTAATATATTCTAATAATCAAATATTTTAATGCTTTGAACCTTTTTTCATCACAAGACATAATATTCAGGAAAAGAAATAAGATAATATAGAATATAGAAATTATACTACTGTTTAACTTAGGTTCTCCAGCCAGGAGCCCCAAAGACAAAAATTTGTGTGAAAGCAATTTATGAGGAATTTTTCCTACTAAACAACCATGGAGCTTGTTAGGAGTTGGAACTGGCAAGGGAAATAGTCCACACAGGTAGCAGTATCAAAGTCCTATGAAGGGTAACTTTGGTTATATCCCAGAGGGGAGAAAGGTAGTAATTCAGAATTACTCTGTGAAGAACTTGGTAAATCTCACCACAGTGAGAGAATTTACTCTGCTCATTTTTAAAACTTATTATAAAATTAGAATAGATGAGATAGCATATCATTGACATAAACATAGATACAAAGATCAGTTGAACTGAATTTAGAGCCCAGAAATAACGTTTTATATTTATGGGCAATTTCTTTTTGGCAAGGATGTCAAGAAAATTCTGTGGTGAGTTTTTAGTCTTTGCATGAGGTGGTCCTGTGACAACTGGATATTGATATGTGGGAAAAAAAATTAGACCCTGGCCTTCACTTTTACAGACAAATTTAATTGAATGGATTATAGGCATGAAAGTTAAGCATCAAAACTATAAAAATTCTAGATGTAAATGTAAGAGAAATATTTTATGATCTCCCATTAGGTGAAGATTTTATAGATATAATACCAAAAAAGTCCCATTTAAGGGGGAAAAAATGAACATTATCAGTGATAAAGACTTTTGATGTTGAAAATCTACCACTTAGAAAATGAAAAGAGAAGTCATAGAATGGGAGAAAGCATTTGCAAATCACATATCTGATAAAGGCCTAATATCCAAAATATATAAAAACTGTTACAACTCAGTAATGAGAAGACAAATAGTTCAATTTAAAAATGAGTAAAATATTCAAATACATATTTTACCAAAGAAAACATGAAAATAACTAAGAAACACCTAAACTGCATGAAATGATGCACGAAATCATTAGCCACTAGGAAAATTCAAATAATAACCACATCAAAGTACCACTACACACCCACTCAAAAGGCTCAAATCAAAACAGCTGAGAACATCAGGTTGAAAAGTAGGTGAAAATACTGGAATGCTCATATAAAAAAGCAAACAACAACAAAAAAATAACGCTGCCATCGAGTCTATTCCAACTCATAGCAAACCCCCCTATATGATGGGGGAAACTTTGGAAAAATTTTCTGGCATATTCTTAAAAGGATTAATATAGACATAGCGATTGTCCCACCAATTCTCCTTCTAGGTATCTACCCAAAAGAAACGAAAAGTTATATAATCACATGAGACTGCTACTCAAAGGTTCATTGCAGAATTATTTGTAATTGCCAAAAATTGGAACTGATCAAAATGTCAATCAAATGGTAAATAAATAAATAAAACGTAGTATATCCATTAAAATTAAAAAAGAAGCAAAATTCCGATACATATTTCAACATGGAAGAAATGCAAATATTAAAGAAACCAGACACAGATGACTACATGTTGTATGATTCCATGTATATGAAAATTCTCATTACATTAATAACCTGCAACCTACGTGAACCATCTCATTATTACTGAAATAGTCAAAAATTACTCTAGTTTAAAGGAATAGCATGGGTTTGGTGGGAATCTCTTGAAGGCAGCTATCACATCCTTATTCCTCAAGCTGTAGATCATAGGGTTCAGCATAGGGATCACTAGTGTATAAAACACTGAAGCCATTTTATCAGTATCTAATGAATGGTCAGTTTTAGGCTGCAAATACATGAATAGCAGTGTCCCATAGAACACTGTGACAGCCGTCATATGTGAAGCACAGGTGGAAAAGGCTTTTTTCCTTCCTTCCGGCGAATGTATTCTGAGAATGGACAAGACGATGTTGAAATAGGATACTAGAACTATAATCACAGAGAGAACTAAATTTGTAGCTGCAGAAATAAAGACTACTGTTTCTGGGAAGTAAGTGTCAGAGCAGGATAATGCTAACAGGGGAACAATGTCGCAGTAAAAATGGTTGATGACATTGGAAGAGCAGTAAGACATAGAGAATACACAAGAAGGAACCACAATAGCTGTAGAAAAGCCATAGACGTATGCAATGGATACCAGCAGAAGGCAGATCTGTGGAGAAACCACCACCATATAGAGTAGGGGGTTACAAATGGCCACACAGCGGTCATAGGCCATCACAGCCAGCATGAAAACCTCAGCTACAATGAAAAACAAGAACCCCCCCATTTGGGTGGCACATTCATAATAAAAGGTGGTTTTCTTCTTTACTAAGAAATTGGTCAGCATTTTAGGGGCAATGACGGTAGAATTGCCCAAATTGATGATAGCCAAATGTCGGAGGAAAAAGTACATGGGGGTTTGAAGGCGAGAGTCCACACTGGTGAGGGTAATGATGCCCAGGTTCCCTACCACGGTCAGCCCATAGATCACCAGGAAGACAAAGAAAAGGGGGATCTGGAGCTCCGGACGGTCTGAGACTCCCATAAAAATGAACTCAGTCACCCGGGTGATGTTTTCAGGAGCTGTGTAAGTTTGGAAATTCATCTGTTTGGAGAATAAACGGAAAAAGTGTTACAAGCTTTAAGGAATTATTTTCTAGGACTGCCATTAGATGGCAAAGATAATTGCTTGGGTGAGATTTTCTTGAGTCGTGTATTATTCTAAGTCAGGTTTTGAAATCAAGCCTCTAGTTCTGATGGAAAACATTCTAGGTATTGTTTCAACTTTACTCTTCCACGAATCATAATCTTATTCTTCTCCTATACATTTCTGCAGTCATTTGGGACAGAGAACGTAGAAGTATGGTAAATTTAAGACACAATCCAGCATCTTGCACTATTTTGAAGACGTTCACTTCCTCGCAATATTATTAAAATTTGAATATTGTGCTTACTTGCAAAGGTTTGAAACTATAATTAATATCTTAAGTCTCCCAATTGCATTTGAGAAAGGCTTGAGACATTGTTTGTTCCCTGATAATTTAGTGATTCTTGTGATTTTTAATCTGAATTTTCATGCTATTTATTAAGCATAGACAATCCTAGGCACTACCCTGACCTAGTCTCTTTAGTCTATCATTTTATAACTTCTATTAGATTTATGTTGAACTTGCTAATTCTATCATCCATAGAAGTTAACTGTTTTTTTTTCTCATTTTTTATTTCATTACCTCTGACAAAAATGTATGAAGTTACATCCTCAGATCTGTTTTTCATATCACCAATAATCTCTTAAGTTTCGTTTTTTAATGATATCTGTCAATTTTTAAAAATCATTTCTATAATTGCTTTCCATTGTAATATACTGTATACCATCATTTTTTCCTTCTCTTTCATGACTTTTTCTCTTCATTCTCCCAAGTTTATGCAATTTCTTGTATTTTTTCTACAGTATTTTTATTTTGGATTACTATTTTTATTCAGTGATTAGAAATAAAAAACAGTGGAGTGAATATGAAGAATAAACTTAATTTTTCGTATCTTGATCTTTTTTTCACATATGACATATACTTGCCAAAGAAGCAGAATGTTATTATAATATTGTAAATATTCTCCTAGAGTTATATATTTCAAGGATGGTCGCCTACCCCTAACTAAGCCAATTGGAGTCTCTTCCCAGTCACAGTTGATAGTTCCTGTGGCCCAAAGAAGTCCCACCACAGCATTTGGACTTAAGTTCTAGAAAGTCAAGGCTATAAAATTAGAGTCTGAACTGTAAAATCCCAGAACTGTTGAAAGTAGTATCTTTCTTGACCCTGCTCCATTCTTTTACTCTCTCCTTATATAGATAATGAAATTGCAATAAAAATATAAATTAATTCTAAAGTGAGAAAAAAAGAAAAAGCCATGTAAAAGAATCAGAGGAATAAAACCAAAATAAATCCTCACAGTTTTAAGTATTTGGTGCCTGTTTGTTTCTTAAACCCAACATCATTCTTTTACTTGATTTCTTTGAAACGCTCTTCTTCACGTATTTGTCAAATATTTGTTGAGTTTCTCTCAGTGCCAGGCCACGTTCAATCTGTAGATGGACCTTTCATTCTAATGATGAGCAACAGACATAAAGCTGGTAAGGAAATATATAAACAGGATACTTTAAGACTGTGATAGTACAATAAGTAAATTTAACAAGAAGATATTTTGGGAGAACCTGGGAGAAATACTTTATATGTGATATTAAGAGAAAGACTTTCTGAAAAGATGACATTTGAACTGAAATCAAAAATGAGAAGGAACCAGCTATGTAAGGAATTAGACAAAGAAAGCAGGTGGGTATTCTTAAAAATTTTCTGTGAGAGAAAATAATTTAGGTGTTTGCTTTTTTTTTTGCATTGGGGGTATGGTTACATAATTGAGGTGACTGAATTATAATGAGACAACTGAAAAATTAAAGTAGGATCAGATGATGTAGTGAGACATTGGTGATTTAATGGTAGAATTCTTGCCTTCTGTATAGGAGACCAAGGTTTGATCCCCATCTAGTCACCTCAAGCACAGCCACCACCCTTCTGTCAATGGAGGCTTGCATGGTTATGATGCTGATCAGGATTCAGAGGATCGTCCAGACTAAGATGTGCTAGGAAGAAAGGCCTAGTGACGTACTTCTACAACTCAGCCAATAAAAACCAGAGGGATCACAAAGGTTGGAACTGCAACTGATCAGGCAGTATTTCCGTCCTAGCTGGGGCCAACCCAGGGATAGCTAACAGTGACAACAGATAATGTAGTTTACAAAATAAAAAAAAAAAAAATGATTTTAATCTAGGTGAATTTTAAGCCACTGTGAAGTTTTAATTTATGTGTATAAACTGATCAGCTTTAAGTTTTAAAAATGCTGTAAAATCTGGAAAAGCCAGAATCCAACAGGACTGTCTCATTTTTCTGGGACTTGAAGGCATCTGCCTTTGACAGGGTGCTTACTATCGCTCTCATTAAGAATCCTACCTTATTTTAGTGTTGAGTTTTCTTCTCTGACAGGTTTCCACCTTACACATCTTCTGATATTCTGGCAGATTTTACTATATTATTTTGGCTTTTAGGAAGATAATGAACTGTAGGATCAGAGTAAAGAATCAAGGCGAGACATTACTATAAGATTACTGGTGAACGAGAGTGTTGGCTTGGTTCAAAGTGGATGAGCTGAAGACAGAAGGAGGTAAATTTGACAGATGGAGTAAAAACAAGATGCCCTCTTCAACATAACCCATACAATTGATTATATATATATATATGAGAGACATGAATGAATGAAGGTGGGGGTAGGTTAAGGAAGACTTTTGTGTTTTTGGCTTTTCCAACTGGATGAATGGTCATGATATATTTGAATATTAGAAAAACTGGTTTAAGGTAGGGTTGATCAAAGTGATAAACATATTTTGGGTGCCTATGAGACATTTAAGCAATCATCTAAGGAAGCTAATATTTACGTGCGGAGAACAAGGGTGTGGTTAGACTGTAGGTATTGGAGAAAATTCAGTCTAGGTTATTGTCTCAATTATTTAGTGCTGCTATAACAGATATACCACAAGTGGACGGCTGTAACAAACAAAAATTTATTTTCTAACAATTTAGACGGCTAGACGTCTGAATTCAGGGTGCTGGCTCTGGGGGAAGACTTTCTCTCTCTGTTGGCTCTGGGTCAATGTCTTTGTCTCTTCATCTTCTGTTTCCTGGTTCCTTGGAGATCTCCCTGTAGCTTGGCATCTATCTTCCCCCATCTCTGCTTGCTTATCTGCTCCTTTTCTGTTTTGTAAGCGTTTGACTCAAGACACACCCTACACTAATGCTGTCACATGAAGTACCAAAGGCAACCCATTCCCAATGGGCTTATAACCACAGGCATAAAGGCTAGGATTTACAACACATACTTTTGGGGGATATAATTCAATACATAACAGTGAAGATATAGTATTTTTTTATCATCTATGTCAAGTTTTGATTTTTGTTATATATAGACAAAAATTCCTAACGTGTTCTTTAAACAATCTGAAGCCTTTTTCACTGAGGGTCAACTCTTGGTTTTTGAGATTCTGGTATTCTTGTATCATGTTTGACAGCCTATGATCCCCAAACAGATACAAAGCCTGGAAACAAACCTTAGTTTAAGCATTATATTATTTGATCAAACTTAATACCCAGTGTTTTCTGAAAAGTAAATTGAAATGGCTCTTTTTAAGATATAGGATTTGGATATTTTAAAGCCAATTATACAAAAATGAGATAAATATTTTCTACCCACCTCTAATGGAAAACCTCCTTCTGGTTCTTAGAGAGCATTACTCTATGCCTTCGACAGTGAGAGGTGGTGGGCTCTATAAAACTCTGAGACCTTATCTCTGAAGCACAGGTGATGCTCGGATCCACAAATGGTCTGTTATCTCCTTGGGAAAGGGGCCACCAGGGATTGGTTCCTTAACAAGATTTGCTGCAAAGTAGCCCCAAAGACAGCCTGGGCCTATGTTATTGAAGTGAGTTGAACTCCATGGCATCTATGGGACACAGTGATTAAAGTCTGTCTCCCAAAGTAGCTCATTTGCATTCAGAGATTTATTATTGCAAACATGGAGTATAGAAGGGCTAAGAACCAAAGGTCTAGCAGTCAGATTAGAACACACCATATTGGAGCTCTGGTAGCATAATGGGCTGCCAGAAGATCAGCAGTTTGAAGCCACCAGCTGCTCCTTAAAAACCCTATGGGACAGTTCTACTCCGTCCTACATGGTGGCTATGAGTTGGAATTGATTTGATGGCATTTTTTTTTTTTTTTTTAAATCTGTACAGCTATCTAGTGAATCTGGTGCAAATAATGTTTTAATTACGCCATTATCTTTTTTTTCCCCCTTCTTTTACCTGAAAGAACAGAGTTATCATAGTCATTAATTCAAGCAATGAAGTGGAGGATGCAACCTTCAAAAAACAATCTTAATAAAAATATTACTTATTCTTTTCTTTGCTCTTGTATTTCAGGTGAGAGAAAGGTAGAGAAAAAGGTAGTTATCCAGAAAATATTTACTGGAGAAGAGTAAAACATGGTATTTAAAAATGAAGCATTTTTCTTATGTTTGAATATGAAATTTCTGGAGCTACAAACTTGTTTTTTTTTTTAACATTGAAGCTTTTGAATATATTTTATTCATGTCATGACTAATAGAATTACGTTGAAGAGAATTGTTACTGAGACACTGCTCTTTTATTGGGCTTAAGTCTTCTTTACAGCAAAGTTTCCTTTTTTATCACATGGTGGTCCACTTGTGACACTGCAGGCCTTAAATTTAAAACTGGAAGTTAAGATATATGTCATGGTGCCATTTATATAAAGTATAAATTCATGTGCATAGAACAATAATATTCATTTTGTTAGAAAACAAATAGAACCATCTTAAATTAATTGAGACGTTTACCTGAAGTGGCAGAAAGAACTGGATAAAGGAATAAAGATTAAAAAAAAGGGGGAGGAGGAAAGTGAGGGGCATTGCTTGGACCAATAATGAAAATGTGCCATGAACTGAAGAACATATCATTTCAAACCTTTTTCCTGAGGTCCGAAAACAGTTGAAAAGGTGTGTATCTTCATTAACGTATAAAATCGGCTTCTAGAGATCTGTTCTGCAGAAGTAATACAAGTTACTAAATATACAAATGGCAATCTGCATGAGATCATAGTTCAGTATGGTGAAATAATGGAAACAAGTTAACTATACATCATAGAAATTTATTAAATGAATTGTAAACATATATATGTTAAATAGTCTTTAAAACTGTTTTTCTATACATTGTATAGAAATTTGGGCAAATGTTCTGAGGAGCAAAATAAAAATATACAAAAGATCAAGCTACAATGGTTTATTTTAAAATAACTTTATTGAAGTATAATTTGCTCTTGTTTTTGTTATGTGCTGTTGAATAGATTTCAACTCATAACAATCCCACGTGACAGAGCAGAACTGCCCCATAGGGTTTCCTAGGCTGCAAGCTTTATGCAAGCTGTTTGTCAGGTCTTTTTTCCTGTGGAACCACTGGTGTGTTTGAACCGCCAACCTTTTGGTTAGCAGCAGAGCATTTAACCTTTGAACCATCAGGGCTTCTTAGGTATAGTTTATATGTAATAAAATACAGAGATTTACATGTGCATGGCTGAAATTTGACCAAAGTGACACCTGTGTTACTAACTGTCCCAGTCGAGGTAGTAATTCCATTATCCCAGAAATTTCCTTGATGTCTCTTTGCAGTAAATTCTCTCACACCATATCCCAGGTCAAAATTGAAAAATTGATAT
Organism: Trichechus manatus latirostris; assembly: GCF_000243295.1. NCBI lineage: Eukaryota > Metazoa > Chordata > Mammalia > Sirenia > Trichechidae > Trichechus > Trichechus manatus. The sequence goes on along the minus strand of NW_004444172.1, from coordinate 1,388,105 downwards.
GCTTTCTATTACCATTGATCAGTTTTACTTCTTCTAGAACTTTACATAAATGGAATAATGCCCTAAGTTTGTGTCTGGTTTCTTTTGTACAACTTAATATTATTGAAATTCATCCATGGTGTTGTGAGTGTCAGTACCTCATTCAATTTTACTGTTGAGTAGTATTCTATTGTATGAATATGCCACAATTGCTTCATTTTTTAAAATCTGTTGATGGGTAACCAGAATATTCCTTGTTTACACTATAACGAATAAAGATAGCATGAACATTAATGTACCAGCTCTTTTCTGAACATATTTTTTTCTTTCCTTTTGGATAAGAATCCTAGGAGAACTCCTGGTATATATTGCAGTTATGTGTTTAGCTTTATTATGAATTATAAACTGTTTTTCCAAGCAACTTATACCACTGCACGCTCCTACCAGGATGCATGTTAATTTTAGGAGCTGTAAGCAGTAGCCAATACTTCTTAATGTCAGTGTTTTCAATTTTAGTTAATCTAGTGGGTAGGATGTGGTATTTCATAATAATTTCCCTGATGACTAAGGATGTTGGACTTTTTTTTTTTTAATGTTTATTGGTCATTAGTATTTCTTGTGTAGAGTATTCAGATCGTTTGTATATTTGTATTGGGTTGACTTTTTGTTATTGATTGGAGGAAGCTATTTATATAAATCCTGGATCCCACAGAATTACTTTGGATTCTTAGATGATAAACAATTGAGTATACATATGGGCATGTGTTTTGGATTTTCTATTTTGTTCCACTATTTATCTACCTTTTACAAGATACTATTGCAGTGTAATGGATCAACTTTTGTGTAGCTTTTCTAAGCATGGTCTTGTAACTCCCACCCAAGTGATTGGGTAGGACTGTGTGACAGGGTAATTGTGGCCCAACGAAGGGATCGGTCAATTTTTCCATCCTGTGGGGATTGAAATGGGCTACCCCAGGGAGGGTAAAGAGAAGACACCACCATCAACAAGGAATAAGAGCCAGCACACCCTTTGGAACTGGGATCCTTGTGCAGAGACACTCCTGGACAGGAGAGAGAGAGGACTGTAACACTAAAGGCAGTGAGAAGTGGCAGCAGAGACCTGGCAGCAGAGACCCAGCAGCAGAGACCTGGCAGCATGAGATGGTGTGGTGGATTCCAGGCCTATGGGGAGAGAAAGCTGAGTGCCTTTGGGCAGAGGCAGAGGGCCAGGGAGAGCTGCGCCTGTGAATACGGCTGAAAAGAGGCTGTCCTGATGGAAGAACTGTACAAAAGTGTTCCTGGACCTACACTGTAACCTGTTACTTCCCTAATAACCCCATAATCATGAGTATGGTCTGTGATTTCTATGTGGCCATTGAAATGAATTATCAAACCCAAAGGAAAAGTAGTCATAGGCGGAAAGGTTGGTGTCAGAATTGGTAAAGATGGTGGAAAGAGGGAAAGAGGGGCATGTTTGACCTCTTCCTCATTGAATTCATTCTTGGGCTGTAGATCTTCTTTTTCCTTCCCCCTTGTGAAGTGAGAGGAGGTCAGACACCACTCCCATGTTGTTTTTATAGTTGGTGTCAGAAGCGGGATTCTTTACAATGGCTCTAGACTCATGAAAGCATGAAACTTTGTAAGAGAAAGAAGCAAGAGGCTGGGGAAGTGAAACTTTTGATTCTTGGATGGTTGCTTTGGTTGTTGTTGCCTGTAATGGCTCAAGAGAAGGTTATGTTGCAACTGAGGGGAGAAAAGCCCCACCTGGAGTGGCCTGGGGCAAAACCCAGGCCAGATAAGCAGGATAATTGATAGGGGGCTGGTGTCTACTGGTTCCATTCAGCCAGAGGCCCAAGACCATATGCGTATGAATGGAAAGATAGTCAAGGGCTAGAGAAGAGAAGATGCAACTGGAATGTTTTAAAAATGTAATGTGTTTATCTGAATGTACTATGGATATTGAATCTTTCTCCTACTTAGCATTGTAAGGCACACCTAAATGTGTAGTAGAAATGAATACTGGGTATTACAGATTACAAAGAGTGTGTAACTCCACCTTCAGCCAGTACTTGATTGGATATGGTAAAAGGGGATCTAGAATTTGCAGGAGGGAAACACTGCTGTTTGAATGCAGTAGCCTTGTGTATAGAGTGAGGGCTTAGGTTGAAACCCTGAGCCCCACTATATTTGCATATGAAAAAACATGCAAAACCACCCAGAATTGCTGTGAGAACAGAAAACCTACACAGAAAAAAAAAAAAAAAAAAAAAAAAACAGAAAAAAAAAAAAAAAAAAAGCAGCGACTGTTTTGCTTTTTGAATTTTGAGCAAGCAGTTTGTGTTGGATGCATTGAGGCAGAAAAAGTCAGTGTCCTTCAGAAAGAACCTCCTTTCAGGACTGGAAGATAAAGGGAGCCAGTGAGTAGACAGCTTTGTCTGCTCACTTGCGATAACCACCTGGGCCCAGTCAACGATTGGAAGTGAGGGAAGTGCAGCAATGAAGAGGTGGGCTGAGTTTGGAAATGTTCTGTTGGCATCTGTTGACCTAGGCCATGGGGGTTAAGGATGAGAGAGAGGGAGTTGTGTGTAGACTCCTAAGTTTACAGGTGGAACCCGTTGACCTAGCACAAGGGGGCTAAACATGAGAGAGTGTGAAGGGATTGTCTGAAGTGCTAGGAGGTGTATGTGAACTCTTGAGCCTAAGGTTGCTATCCACTGTGACCTAGCTTGGGATGAACTGACTAGAGCCGTATTGAAAGAAGAGAAAGATGTTTGACACTGTGAGCTGGTATAGATTGCTGCAGTTTGATAGCTTATTCTGGATGGACTTTGCTTATGGGTGCAGATGCTCAAAGTTCCAAACAGAACAGAAGATTCTTCAAGACCAAGGAACATGCTTGACTCCTCAGAGTACTGGTTTGATAGGGATGAAAAATTTATATATTGGCTATCTAAAATGAGGGAGAGATAAAGGCATGAAGAGTCTGGCTTACATGCCTTCATGGGTATATTTACATTAAATGAAAGTGACAAATGATAATCCCCACTGAATAGCTTCCACCTTTCCTGATGGGTCTGGGGAAGAGAGGATGGGGGAAGATATTGATAGGATTATATGATTCAGTTGTTAGCGTTGATTGTTAAGAGGGTTAATTGTCATTGTAAAAATTGTAATTGTAGAAGGTGTAAGTGTGAAAGAGTGGACTAAAGGGGAGGCACTGCTGGACTCGAGTACAATGGTCAAACCTAAAATCCCTTGAAGGTTTTACTATGCTGATACCTTGTGAGGCTCTAAGAAAGGGAATAATCTCTAGTTAAATTTTATTGGAGGGCAGAAAGAGTGAAGACAAGATGACTTTTGGAGAACCTGACCAGACAAGATGGAAACCTGAAGTAAATCTGAATGCCTGATACCTCAGTAATCTCATCCTTAGGATTCTTTGTCCTACTGCAGGAGTAGTTGTTGATGACTATTTTAGACTGGTAAAATGATTGAGATGGGGAAGTTATCCTCCAAATATGAAAGAACAATGATGGATCAATTTTGTGTGGCCTTTTGGTATGGCTTAGGCAAGTGATTGGGCAGGCTGTGTAATAGGGTAATTGTGGCCCACCAAGGGGATTGGTCAGCTTTGCCAACCTGCTGGACTTGAAATGTGCCACTCCAGAGGTGGTAAAGAGAAGATACCACCACCAAAAAGGAATGAGAGCCAGCACATCCTTTGGACCTGGGATCCCTGTGCTGAGAAGCTCTTGGAACCAGGAGACAGAGAGAGAGAGACAACTGTAACACTAAAGGCAATGAGAAGTGGCAGCAGAGACCTGGAAGCAGAGACTCAGAAGCAGAGACCCAGCAGCAAAGACCTGGCAACAGGAGGTGGCGTGGTGGGCTTCCCAGCACATGGAGAGAGCAAGCTTGTGACTTTAGCTAGAGATAGAGGGCCAGGGAGAGGCTTGCCTGCGAGCACAGCTGAAAAGAGGCTGTCCTGATGGAAGAACTGTATCCTAAGTATTCCTAACCCTGAATTATAACCTGTTACTTCCCTAATAAACCCATAATCATGAGTATGGTCTTTGAGTTCCATATGGCCATTGCAATGAATTATCGAACTCAGCAGAGAAGCAGAGAGTACTGTGGGAGGGATGGTTGGTGTCAGAATTGATAACGATGGCAGAGGAAAGAGGCATGTTTGAACTCCACCTCATAGAAATCAGTCTTGGGCTGTTGGTCTTGATTCTCCTTTCCTCTTGTGAAGTGAGAAGAGGTCAGACACTGCCCCCGTGCCATTTTTCCAACTAAAGTACCTAGAAACTTTTGAAGACAATATATACAGATATATGGAGCACTGGTGGGCCAGCGGTTAAAGCTATGGCTGCTAACTAAAAGGCTTACAATTTGAATCCATCAGTGGCTCCTTGGAAACTCTGTGGGGTAGTTCTACTCTGTCCTATAGGGTTGCTATGAGTTGGAATCAAAACGACAGCAACGGGTTTTTAATATTGTTCTTTTTCAACATTGGTTTGGCTATTCTGAGTCTTTTGCTTCCAGAATATGGAAAGAGATCTAAAGTCAAACAAGAAGTAGAGTGGCTTGTTTATATACCATGAGACTAAATCTACGCCCACCTGCTCTGAGAACAGTCGTAAGTGGTAGTAGTTATATTATTTTAGTATTGAAATTTGATCCCTAACTTAAAATTGAGTTTTATTGAAAGCTGTATCTTGGTTTCAACCCTGTGATGTGAAATTAGGGATGGATCACTTGCATGGTTAAGGTAAAATGGTAAAAGTGATAAGCCTAATTTATATGCCATCTGTCTCCAATATCCTAGAGCCAAAATGACTCCCTGTTCCATATGGGAAATTTGAATACTTTGAGGAAAACAACTTAAAGAGTATGTCTTACTGCCTGAATAAAGAAGCTAGAGAATACAAACTGAGGGAATTCATTATCCAAGCCATGTAGAAAACCAGCCTGGAGGATTTTTAGAAATAACTGGAGGCTAAGTTCATTCAATCCAGTTGTTAGAGCCTGGTAACTTTTGCCATTTAAGCATTAATACAAATATAATCCAATTTGCTAGCTAAAAACTCTTTGTGTATCGAGACATCAATTACATATGGAGCAAAAATAATGAAAAGAAAGCTAAAGTTTCTAAACTGGGAAGCATTTTGAATATGTACATATAGTTGAAGGAAGTCCATGTAGGTAGACAGCATTATTTCTGAACTATTCATCACTTTAATTATGGTCAGAATATTTGTTTTATGGCTACTAAGGGCAATAATCTGTCCCATGAGGTCTGGAATATTATAAATTTTCTGAAGAAGTGAAGTGGATGTTTGAGAATCATTAGGTTGTATCTGTGATATCAGGTAGCTGATGTTAAGCAGTGTTATCTTCATTGTACAGTTTTTCCATCACACAAAGAAGATGATTTGTCAGTAAATGTTACTGTTATTTTGTGAAAAATGCGTAAAAAAAACATACTACTTGGATAAAATCACAATATGTAGCACTTTTTTTCTCAGTGATTTATATGTATATATGATGCATGTATTTTAAATATGTGCATAATAATACATATGCACAGGTTCCTCATGTGCACAATTAAGTGTTCTGGAATTCCCATTCTTGGCAATGTTATCTATAATTTGTTATGATCCACACAGTCGAATGCCTTTGCATGGTCAATAAAACACAAGTAAACATCTTTGTGTTTTTTCTGCTTTCAGCTAGGATCCATCTAACATCAGCAACAATATCCCTCGTTCCACATCCTCTTCTGAATTCAGCTTGAATTTCTGGCAATTCCCTGTCGATGTACTGCTGCAACCACTTTTGAATGATCTTCAGTAAAATTTTACTTGCCTGTGATATTAATGATATTGTTCGATAATTTCTGCATTCTGTTGGATCACCTTTCTTGGGAATAGGCAGAAATATGGATCTCTTCCATTCAGTTGGCCAGGTAGCTGTCTTCCAAATTTCTTGGCATAGACTACCAGGGCTGCTCATTTGTTAAAACATCTCAATTGGTATTCCATCAATTCCTGGAGCCTTGTTTTTCACCAATGTCTTCAGTGCAGCTTGAAGTAAGTTCTTCCTTCAGTACTATCAGTTCCTGATCATAAGCTACCTCTTGAATGCTAGCACATATAGAAATCCAAAGCTGTTTGGAGTGAGTGTCTGAGCAAGAGAGCCTGAGGAGAGTCATATAGCAAAAATAGAAATGACTGATGATATTGGAATGGCAATAGGAGAGGTAGAAGGGGAAGATAGTATGAAGCAGTGCCACGAGGATGCTATAGCAATGAGGGACTGCTACAAGGAAAATACAGACCCTTGGGTCATTATGATCATATACAGGAGAGGGTTACAAATGGCTATGTATCCCTCCTAGGCCAAGGAGTCCAGTAGCAAGTACTCTGTTACCATGAGTGTAAAGAAACAGCTTAATTGGCCAGAACGTGCATTGAAGGATATAACATTTGCTTTGTACAAGAAATTTATAACTGTGTTGAGACCAACTGATGCATCTTAGATCGCTGCTTGGAAACTTTTAAGACCCCAGACCCACCTGGGTCCCAACCTATCTAGAGCAAAGGAGAATAAAGAACACAAAAGACACAAGGAAAGTATTAGTCAAAGAGACAAAAGGGCCACATAAACCAAAGACTCCATCAGCCTGAGACCAGAAGAACTAGATGGTGCCCAGCTACCACCAGTGATCATCTTGACAGGGAATATCACAGAGAGTCCCTGATGAAGCAGGAGAAAATTGTGGTGCAGAACTCAAATTCATGTAAAAAGATCAGACTTGATGATCTAACTGAGACTAGAGGAACCCTCAAAGACATGGGTCCCGGAACTAAAACCATTCTCGAAGCCAACTCTTCAGATAAAGATTAGACTGAACTATAAAACAAAAAAGTAATACTCATGAAGAGTGTGCTTCTTAGTTCAAGCAGATTATACAAGACTAAATGTGTAACCCCTGTCCAGAGGCAGGATGAGAAGGCAGAAAGGGATAGGAGCTGGTTGTATGGACACGGAAAACCCAGGGTGGAAAGGGAGAGTTTACTGTCACATCATAGGGACTGCAACTAGTGTCACATAACAATATGTGTATAAATTTTTGTATAAGAAATTAACTGGAGCTGTAAACTTTCACTTAAAGCACAATAAAATAAAATAAAGATATTCACAGCTAAAATCATAGTTAATGGTAAAATATTGTGTTCTATTCCCCTGTGGTTGGGAACAAGATAAGAATACCCATTATCTTGCTTCCAAACTGAGGGAAAAAGCTAACATTAGAAACAATAAGTGAAGTTGTCAAGGTCATTAATACAGGATCAATATAAATTTAAAATGATTTAAAAAATGTAAATTGTGTTTTTGAATCACAATGGAATTAAATTAGAAATCAACTACAGAAAGATATCTGGAAAATCTCTAAATATTAGGAAAGCAAACACAGCTCTAATTAACCTATGTGTCAAGGAAGAAATTACTGTTGAAATTAGAAGATATTTTTAACTGAATGAACATAAAAACCCAACATATCAAAATTTGAGGCAATCAGCTAAAACAGTGCTTAAAAGAAAAAACTATAGTAGTACATGCTTACATTACAAAGAAGAAAGGTCTAAAACCAATGACCAAAACCAAGTTAGGTTTCTGACTTAAGAAGCCAGAATAAGAACAGCAAATTAAACTTAAAATAAACAGAAAAAAATCAAGATGAAATTTAAAAAATCAGTGAAATAAAAATAGAAAAACAGTAACTTAAAAAAAAAACCTAACTGTTAAATTAGATTAATAAAATTGATAAACCTCTTGCCAGTCTAATTGGCAAAAAAAAGATAGAAGACATAAATCATTAGTATCAGGAAAAAGAGAGGGAACATCACTACAGATCCTACAGACATAAAAAGTTTGATAGGGAATATTATGCACAATTTTATGCTAATAGATTCAAAAGCTTAGATTTCTTGAAAAACACAATTTACCAAAACTCATTCAAGAATAACTATATATCCTAAATAGCCATGTATCTAGTAAAGAACTTGAAGTTATAGTTAAAATCCTTCTCACAAAGGAAAGTCCAGGCCCAGATGGCTTCACTGGTGAATTCTATGAAGCATGTAAGAAGGAAATAATGTGAATTCTACACAAACTCGTCCAGAAAATTAAGCAGAAAGAATATTTTCCAACAAATTCTGTGAGGAAACATGAACCTGATAGCAAAACCGAAGACATTACAAGGTAAACAACTACTACTGCAAACCAATATCTTTCATAAACATCATATATATATATATACATATATATCAAATATATGGAGCCCTGGTGGTGCAGTGGTTAACCGCTTGGCTGCTAACCAAAAGGTTGGCAGTCTGAATCCACCAGCCACTCCCTGGAAACCCTATGGGGCAGTTCTGCTCTGTCCTATAGGGTTGCTTTGAGTCAGAATCAATGGCAATGGGTTTGGGTTTGTTTGTTTGTTTGTTTATTTGTTTTATATAGTATGCATATATTGTATTTCATGTAATGTAACATTTTAGTGAATTATAACTATAAATATGAAAGGATAATGACCAAATGGAGTTTATCCCAGGAATGCAAGCTTGGTTTTACTTTTGAAAATCAATGTAATTCACCATACTTACAGACTAAAAAAGAAAAAAGAAAGAGAAGAAATACATGATCATCTCAATAGTTTTTTTTTGTTTTTTTTTTAAAAAAGCATTTGACATAATCCATCAGCCTTTCATGATAGAAACTCTAAGCAAGCTAGAATAGAGGGGAACTTCCTCAATCGGATAATCTATAAAAAACCTACAATAAAAAAAGAAATTTCTAAGCATTTTGAGTGTAATGACAGAAGTATAGCAGACATCAACAAAAGCTAGGTTGCTAAGGAAGAGGTACATTGGTGTGTTGAGTCTTACATCTGTTCTAATAACTAGGATCAAACCCAGATTGCCTACTACTGTGAAAAGGTAGATGGATAAGAATACCAGAAAGAGGGTGTCTTGAACTTCTGACATTCGGTGAGGCCCACAAGAATAAACTCTGCCACCTGGGTGCAATTTGTCTGAGCTACGTATTTCTCCCGTGGTTCTGGTGAAGGAAGAAGAGGGGAGAATTTTATCCATGTTGCCAATTCTATAAATGCAATCTTATTCAATAGAATCTTGAAAGAAAAATTTTTGTTGTCAATACGAAGTTTCTAATATAGGCACTGTTGGTATATTGGGAGACTGGGGAAGGGACATGTAACACAAAGAGATGTACAAAAGACATACTCCTCTTCCCTCCAAACCACTGGATATTCACAGTTAAGAGCTGTGGAACATGAAGTCATTTCACATTGCTTGGTCTCTGTTCAAAGCTCTTGTGCATTATATTATTTAAAAATAACCTGACTTTTTTCAAAAAAGGTAAACTATTGTTTTTGGTTTTAAAGAAATGTCACATTAATAACAGAAAGGACAAATCTTCAGTAGTGTTCCCACTCTGATAGATGTGTCATTGTTCCTGTGTAGACACAAATTCACATAGCTGCAATGCTGACAGAGATGTAATTCATAACTTATCACAAACTGATCACTATAGGTTGCTACATAATCTTCAAAATTGTTGTCGTTGTTAGATGCCATCAAGTTGGTTCCAACTCATAGTGAACCTATGTACAACAGAACAAAACACTGCCTGGTCCTGCGCCATCCTCACAATCATTGCTGTTTGAGCTGATTGTTTCAGTCACCGTGTCAATCCATCTCACTGAATTGGGTGGGTGGAAAGATGCTGACCAAAGTAACTTTGGAAAGGAGTGAAGTGTGTTAAAACTAAAGGCAAAAGTAATTGCATATAATATTGTATTCTAGTTTATAAAGTTGTTTCTGATGCAGGTAAAGGTTAATAGTTCTGAAACCATTATACAAGTGTGCTGAAATTTAATGATTAAGTAAGTGGATGGCAGATCGTGGGGGCCAGGTTTGTCACTGTTAGAGTTCTGCTTTTACTAGCTACCAATTAATTTGAATCATGATTGCCTTGACTCTCAAGTAGACATATAGTAAGATTATGTTCAGATTTAAGAGAATCTGCCAATTTGTCTTCCAAAGTTTCTGTACCAGTGTGTACCCCTGCCAGCAATGAATGACAGACAGTTCCTATTGCTCCAAATCCTCACCAAAATCTGAATTTGTCAGATTTTGTTTTGTTTTCGATTTTAGCCATTCTAGTAGGTGCATAATCACATATTTTAATGCTTTGAAATAAAATTTTTTTATCACAAGACATGATATTCAGGAAAAAATATAAAATAATATAGCATATAGAAATTATAATACTGTTTAATTTGGTTCTCCAGCCAGGAGCCCCACAGGAAAAAAAGAAATGTGTAAAAGATTTTATAAGGAATTTTTCCCACTAAACAATCATGGGGATGGTTAGGAGGTGAGACAGTTGAGGGAAATAGTCCACGCAGGTAGCAGTATCAAAGTCCTATAAAGGCTAACTTTGGTTAGATCCCAGAGAAGAGAAAGACAGTACTTCCAGAATGACTCTGTGAAGAATTTAAGTCTTACCCAAGAGAGAGAATTTACTCTGCTCTATTTTAAAACTTACTATAAAATTAGAATAAATGAGACAGCAAGTCATTGGCATAAACGTAGGTATATAGATCAAGGGAACTGAATTTAGAGCCAGGAAATAAAGCCTTATATTTACGGGCAATTTCTTTTTTTGTTTTGGTTTATTGATGGATATTTGGGCTATTGTGAACAGTGCTGCTATGAACACATATGTGCTTGTATTTGTTTGAGTACCTGTTTTCTATTTGGGGGTATACACCTAGGAGTGGAATTGCTGGGTCATGGCAATTCTATGTTTAACTTTTTTTTTTAATTGTAGTTTTGATTAAGGTTTACAGAACAAATAGTTTCTCATTAAACAGTTAGTACACATATTGTTTTATGACAATGGTTAACAACCCCACAACATGTCAACACTCTCCCTTCTCAACGTTGTGTTTCCTATTACCAGCTTTCCTGTCCCCTCCTGCCTTCTAGTCCTTGTCCCTGGACTGTTGTGCCCCATTAGTCTGTTTTGGTTTTGTGGGGCTGTCTAATCTTTGACTGAATGGTGAACCTGGGGAGTGACTTCATTACTGAGCTAAAAGGATGTCCGGGGGCCATACTCTCGGTGGGTTTGTCCAGTCTCTGTCAGGCCAGTAAGTCTGGTCTTTTTTTTTTTTTTTAATATTTTATTGTACTTCAGGTGAAGGCTTACAGAACAAAGAGTTTCTCATGAAACAGTAGTACACATGTTGTTTTATGACATTGGTTAACAACCCCGC
>NW_004444172.1:1369341-1371144 GCF_000243295.1 Trichechus manatus latirostris | reverse complement strand
TCATGATATTGGGGAAGTTTTCTGTCAGCAGTTGTTCAATGATCCTCTCTGTATTTTCTGTTTTTTCCCCCTGTTCTGGAACTCTGATCACTCGAAAATGTTTGCTTTTGATGGTATCCCACGTAATTCTCAGGATCTCTTCATTTTTCTGCGTTCTTTTTTCTGATTTTTCCTCAGAGATGTATCCAATTATTTGTCTTCAATTTTGCTGATCTTGTCTCCCACTGTTTTCAACCTGCTCCTCAGCCCTTCTATGACACCGTCCATTTCTGAAATCTTGTTTATCTTTTGGTTTTCTAATTGTTGTTTTTGTCTAATATCTAGTGGTGAATTTATTTTGGCATTTTGTTCCTGCATTATTTTCCTGAATTCTTCCATTTTTTGTGTGTATTTTGCATGAATTTGTCTGCCTTTTCCATGAATTTGTCTGTTTTTTCCTCATTTTTGTCCGCTTTTTGCTTCAGCTCTTGGATAGGTCTGAATATTAAAGATTCGAATTCCCTATCCGATAGTTCTAGTGCCTTTTATTCTACTGGAAAGTTATCTGCGTTGTTTTATTTTGACACCTACTGGAACCATCCTGTCCTGTTTTTGTAAATGTGTGCATTCTTTGTTGTTTGCTCATCTTTGGCCACGATACTTTTTGCCTCTTTCTCCAATTGGCAGGGTCAATCACTCAAATATGATACAACAGGGCAGATCTAGCTGAAGAGGAGTTACTGGGATGGGTTGTTTGTGGTACTTACTGTGGCCACCAGGGCGGGCTGGTAATCAGTGCAGGGTAGGTTCTCGTGTGCCATGCCTGGGCTTCTTGTTGGTGTGATATTCAGCACATGGTGCAGGTAGGCAGGATGTAGTTGGGAGACTGTGACGTGTGGGGCTAAGATAGCTATGGGAGTGAGCAGAGAGGAACGGGAGCTAACAACATTCAAACAAAAAAGAGTACTAGGGGAGCTTGTCGTTGGAGTGGAGAATTGAGAGACTATGAAATGGAGAAAAACAAAAAGGAGAAGAAGAAAAAAAAGAAAAGGTAAGAAGAAAATAATAAATAAAAAATAGAAAGAAAGAAGAAAGCAAAACTCCCAGGGATCCCTCCGGTGCTGCTGCAAGGTCTGGAGAAGTTCCTTCCAGGCCTGAAGTACAGTCTGGCTGGAAGTTGTAGAGGTGTCACTCAGTTACAGGTATTCAGGGGATAAGAAGAGAAGGAAAGTATAGAGACATGAGAAAATGAGTAATAAAGAAAGACAAAAAGTGAAAAAGATGGAAAATAAAAGAAAATAAACAAATAAAAAAAAAAAAAACAAGAAAAACTTCCAAAGAAAAACAGAAAAAAATGTCCCCCCAAAAAAACAAGAAAAAAGAAATGCCATCGGGGATCCCTCTGTGCGTCTGTGCAAACTGAGGGGAGTAGGTCCTAAGTCATGTAGTACTGCCTGGCTAGAATGGGCTCCCAATTCGAGAAAAGAAAATAAAACAAACAAACAATTCCAAACAAACAAACAAAAAAGTCCCGGGATCCCATCAGCACGGCATCTCAGGCTGGGAAGCAGTGTCATGTTCAAGCAGCATTTCACAACCTTTCAGTAAGAAGAAAAGATGATGCATGGAGCCAGGGATTTGAGAGAAAGGAGGGGGAGGTGGTGAGAGGTAAGGAAGAAATCTAAAGAAGTGGAAAAGGGCAATAGCAGCAGCCAACAAATGGCAGTTAGGGAGCCAGCGAGGGTGGGCAAGTGGAATCCAAGCGTCACCCGAGTGAAGGTGGTGCTTCCTGGCCAAGAGACTGGCTGCAGGAAGCAGAGCAGG
>NW_004444172.1:1330875-1369145 GCF_000243295.1 Trichechus manatus latirostris | reverse complement strand
GGTGCTTGGCTGAGTTCTTTATCTCTTCATTTGATGCTTAGGGTTTCAGGATTGCTGTTTTCTCTGTTTGACTTAGTTTTTCAGATCTTTGCTGTGGAGGGACAGCGTGGTGCTTCTGCCTATAGAGCCATGTTGCCTGGAAGCCTTATTGAGAGTTTTTGTCAGGAATGTTTGCTGGACTTTATCTAATGCCTTTTCTGTGTGAGTCGAAATTATCATGTGATTCTTTTATTTTATTAATGTGGTGGATTATGTTGATTGATTTTCTAATGTCAAACCATCCTTGCGTATGTGGTATGAATCCCACTTAATCTTGGTTTATTATTATTGTTTTTCATATATGGTTCTGAATCCTAATGGCTAGAATTTTGTTGAGAATTTTTGCATCTATCTATATTCACGAAAGATATTGGTCTGTAATTTTTTTTTTTTTTTTTGTGGTATCATTGCCTGGTTTTGGTATCAGGGTTATGTTGGCTTCATAGAATGAATTTAGAAGTATCCCTTCCTTTTCTATGTTTTGAAACAGTTTGAATAATACTGGTGTGAGCTCTTCTCTGAGTGTTTGGTAGAATTCTTTAGTGAAGCCATCTGGGCTAGGACTTTTTTTCATGGGAGTTTTTTGTTTTTTACTTTTTCAATCTCTTATGAATCTTTTCAGATTATCTACCTCAGTTTGTGATAGTTTAAGTAGGTAGTGTGTTTCTATAAATTTATCCATTTCCTCTAGATTTTCAAATTTGATGGAGTACAGTTTTTCATAGTACTCTATTATGATCTTTTTTATTTCAGTTTGGTCTATTGTAATGTCCCCATTTCATTTCTTATTTGGATTATTTGCTTCTCTCCTGTTTTGTCAGTTTTGCCAATGGTTTTGTTGATCCTTTCAAAGAACCAACTTTTGGTTTTGTTGTTTCTTCCTATTGTTTTTCTATTATCTATTTCATTTATTTCTGCTCTGAGATTTATTATTTCCTTTCTTCTGGTGGCTGTGGGTTTCTTTTGCTGCTCACTTTCTATTTGTTTAAGTGGTAGGGCTAACGTTTTAATTTTGTCCCTTTCTGCTTTTTTGATGTGTGCGCCTATTGCTATCAGTTTACTTCTGAGCATTCCCTTAGTTATGTCCCATAGTTTTTGGTATGATGTGTTTTAATTCTCATTTGATTCTAGAAATATGTTATTCCATCTTTGACTTCTTCTATTACCCAGTGGTTTTTAAGCAAGATGTTATTCAGTTTCCATGTATTTGATTTTTTTCTTGTTCTTCCTGTTATTAATTTCTACTTTTATGACATTGTGATCCCAGAAGATGCTTTGTATTATCTCAATGTTCTGGATGTTGTTGAGTGTTGCTTTTTGGCCTAAGATTTGATCTATTCTGGAGAATGTTCCACGTGTATTTGAAATTGTGTATATTTTGCTGCTATTGGGTAGAGTGTTCCACATATTTCTATGAGGTAGAGATGGTTGATTGTGGCCTTAAGGTCTTCTGTATCTTTGCTGAGTTTCTTTCTAGATGTTATGTCCTTTACCAAAAGTGATGTGTTGAAGTCTCCTACTATTATTTTGGAGCTGTCAATTTCTCTTCTCAGTGCTGTTAGAGTTTGTTTTATGTATTTTGGAGCCCTGTCATTGGGTGGTTTTGTCATCATAGTGGACTGTACCTTTAATCATTATATAGTGTCCTTTCTTATCTTTTATGGTGGGTTTTGCCTTAAAGTCTATTATATCTGAGGATAGTATTGCCACTCCTCTTTTTTGATTGCTGTTTGCTTGATATATTTTTTTTCCATCCTTTGATTTTTACTCTATTAATATCTTTGTGTTTCAGGTGTGTCTCTTGTAGACAGCATATTGATGGGTCTTTTTTTTGTATCCATTCTGTCACTCTCTGTCTCTTTATGAGTGCATTCAAGCCATTTACACTCAGTGTGATTATAGATAGGTGTGAGTTTATTGCTGCCATTTTCTAGTGCTTTTTTTTTCTGGTGCTGACATTTTCTTTGTTCCTCTTACTCTCCTGTGCTGAGTTCCTTTTGTTTGTGAAATTTCTTTTCATTTCTTTTGTTATTATAGGTTTTCTGTTTACAGAGACTTTGTTTTTCTTCTTTACTTTGATGAGTATGTTTGTTGACTTTCTTTGTGGTTACCTTGAAATTTGGTCTTATCTTCCTACGTTTGAACCGGTGTTTTATTACCTGATATCGCCTTGACTTCCTCTCCATTTGAAAGTTCTATATCTACACAGTGTATTTCCCCTTTTATTGTTCTGACATCGTTGTCATTTGCAGATTGACATCTCTAGTTCCCTGTTTTGAATCTTTTTTTTTTTTAACCATTGAGAGTTCATTCCCAAGTCTGTATTTGGCTGATACTGACCTGTATCCTGCTTTCAGATTGTTGTCTGACATTGTTGATTCTCTACCTCTATCTCCTACTGGGGATTCCGTGGAGCTGCACGTGGGGTTGGTGTATTTATTTCAAGATGGCAATGCTGAGTCATACCTTTTGGTCTGGAACCTCTACTCCCTATCTATATTCTTTCCCATTTGCTATCAGTTTCTTCCTCTTCTCAGTGACTTCTAATCTAATACTTCATCTCTTCATTTAAGGCTCAAGTTTTTAGAATTGACATCTGTATCTGTTTTACTTGGTTTTTCAGGTCTTTGTTGCAGCAGGATGGCTTAATGCAGCTGATTAGTCCACCATCCTAGCTCTGCCTCCAATTTGTTGTTGTTGTTGTTAGGTGCTGTTGAGTAGATTTGACTCATAGCAACCACATCTGACAGAATAGAACTATCCCATAGTATTTCCTAGGCTGTAATCTTTATGGAAGCAATTTGCCAGGTCTTTTTTCCTGTGGAGCCACTGGTGGCTTCTAACTGACAATCTTTTGGTTAGAAGCAGAGCATTTAACCTTTGAACCATCAGGGCTACTAAGGTATAATTTACATATAATAAAACACGTAGATTTATATGTACGCTGCTGAGATTTGACCTATGTGAGACCTGTATTACTGCTGCCCCAGTCAAGGAAGTAATTCCATTATCCCAGAAGGTTCCTTGACTTCTCTTTGCAGTAAATTCTCCCACACCATATCCCAGGTAAAAAATTAAAAATTGATATGCTTTCTATCACCATTGACTAATTTTACTTCTTCTAGATCTTTATATAAATATAATAATACTGTAGTTTGTGTTTGGTTTCTTTTGTGCAACTTATTATTACTGAAATTCATCCATGATGTTGTATCAGTAGCTCATTCAGTTTTATCGATGAGTAGTATTCTGTTGTATGAATATACCACAGATTGTTTATTTTTAAAAATTTTTTATTGAAGAACCAGAATATTCCTAGTTCAGACTATAATGAATAAAGATTTCATGAACATTAATGTACCAGTTCTTTTCTGGGCATATTTTTTCATTCCTTTTGGGTAAGAATCCAGGAAGAGAATTCCTGGAATATATTGTAGGTACATGTTTAGCTTTATTAGAAATTGCCAAACTCTTTACCCAAGTGGCTTACACAACTGCACACTCCAACCAGCAATGCATGAAAATTCCAGGAGATGTAAGTAGTAGCCAATACTTAGTAATGTCAGTGTTTTTAATTTTAGCCAGCCTAGTGTGTAGGAAGTTGTATCTCATTTGTAATTTAATTTCCCTAATGACTAAGGATGCTGGACTTTTTTAAAAAAAATGTTTATTGTTCTATTTTTCTTCTTCAGTGTCTGTTCAAATCTTTTGTATATTTGCATTTTTTAAATTATTATTATTGATTTGAGGAGGATATTTTTATTGATCCTGTATCCCACAGAATTACTTTTGATTCTTAGGGGATAATTGAACATATATATGGGCATGTTGTTTGGATTCTTTGTTATGTTCCACTATTTATCTATCTTTACAAAATACTATACTATCTTGAAAATTTAAAGCCAGTATATATAGCTACATGGAGCCCTGAGCAGCGCAGTGGTTAAGAGCTATGGCTTCTAACCAAAAGGTCGACAGTTCAAATCTACCAGCCGTTCCTTGGAAACCCTATGGGGCAGTTCTACTTTGTCCTATAGGGTTGCTGTGAGTCAAACTCCACTTGACAGAAACAAGTTTGTAATATCATTCTTTTTCAAGATTGGTTTGGCTATTCTGAGTCTTTTGCTTCTGGAGTATAGGAACAGATCTCAAGTCATAGATGAAGTAGAGTGGCTTGTTTATATATCTTGAGACTAAGCCTAGGCCTGTCTGCTCTGAGAACAGCCATATGTAGTAGCAGTTATATTATTTTAGTATTAAAATTTGATCCCTATCTAAAAATCAAGTCTTGTTAAAAGTTGTATCTTGGTTTCAATCCAATGGTGTGAAATTAGCGATGGACTACTTGCATGGTTAACATAAAATGGTAGAAGTGATAAGCCTGGTTTATATGCCATCCTTCTCCAATATCTTAGATCCAAAATGGCTCCTTTTTCCATGTGGGAAATTTGATTACTTTGAGAAAAAATGGTTTGAAGAGTATGTCTTACTGCCTGAACAAAGAAGCCAGGGAATACAAATTGGGAGAATTCATTAACGAGGTCACGTAGGAAACCAACCTTGGGGATTTTTAGAAATAACTGGAAGCTCAGTTTATTCATTTCAGTCATTACAGCCTTGTAACTTTTGCCATTTAAGCATTAATACAAATGTAGTCCAACTTCCAAGCTAAAAACTCTTTGTGCATCTAGACATCAATTGCATACGGAGTGAAAACAATGAAAAGAAAGTTAAAGTTTCTAAAGCTGGGAAACATTTTGAGAATGTAAAAATATTTAAAGAATGTCCATGTAGGTACGCTGCATTATTTCTGAACTATTCACTTCTGTGAGGTCTAGAATTCTGTAAAATTTCTGAAGAAAAGAATTGGATGTTTGAAAACCATTAGGTTGTATCTGTGATATCAGGTAGCTAATGTCAAGCACTATTATTTTCATTTTACAGTTTTTCCATCACACAAAGAAAATGATTTATCAGTAAATGTTAGTGTCATTTTGTGAAAAATGGGTAAAAAAAATACTACTTTGATAAAAATCACAATTTGTAACATGTTTTTTCTCAGTGATTTTCAAAAAAATTATATTATTAAGTGTATAAGTAAAAAAATTACCCACCTAAACATCTTTAGAATGAGGAAGAGTCCTTGCACATATATTTTAGAAATAAAAAGCATTCATGTATTAGGTTGTAAGCATAACGCTGATTATTACAGCATTCATTTTTTTATAGTAGCAAAAAAAGAAAAGAAAATCTGCAACCAACCAAATGTCCATAAATCAAGAACTGGTCAAATATAAAGTGATTGAGCTATGCTCCACAGTTGTATGCTACTGTTAAAAATGAAAAATATTTAATATTAATGACCAAGCAAGTTGATGATGATGATAATGATGATGATGATGACGATGATGATGATGATGATGACACAGTCTTAATAAGAAAAGCAAGTTGTGGAGAAATTGAGGTTGTCTAATATTTTTAAAGTGCATTTGAGAGGGATGATATTGGAGAATGCTATTGATATTATTTAACTTTCTCTGTGGGTTGTAAAAAGTGATGAGGATGACATAATTTGAGGAAGAAAAAAATACAAGTTAAATCTGTACAGCATGACAGAAAATATAACTGTAGAAAATAAAATATGTTCATAATATTAACCATGCTTAGGGACAGAATCTGATGATAACATGATAAGCAAAATTGATTTGATTGGGAATACAGTTTTGTTTTTCTTTAATTATGCTCAATTTATATTGTTAATAAAATATAGTACAGTAAAAAAGCAAAAAAAAAAATAAAATAAAGGAAAAGCACAGGTCTGGGATCAAGAGACACTGGTTCAAATTCTGATTCAGTTTCTCAAATGTTCAGTTTAAATATTAGGGAAGATTGAAACAAACACCATTGAGTTAGTGTATATATTTTAAAAATCTGAAAAACCCCTATTCAAAAGATGAGAAGAACACTAAAGTGTAAGGAAGCAGTCCATTTGCTGAGTGAGTATACACGTGAATTAAGCATGGTGTTAGCAGAGTCCAAGCAAGGTAAGGGTCACTGTGTATAGAAGCCCATGAAGTAAACAATATAGACACAAATAAAAATGCAGTTAACAATTGAGTGTATCAGTTAACTTTAATCTGTGTTATCACTGCCAACGACTTCAAAATATACTGACACCACTCCATTAGCTGGCCAGGTAAATCACTTAACTTGGTTTACAAACTTTAAGTCAGCTTGTTCATTAGGACGCTCACATAAACCAAAAGAGACTATAGTGTGAGGATCTGTCCAGGCTACTCTAGAATTATTCAGCATTTTTCTCATGGCTACTAATTAGAATTATTCCTGAAGCCCACTCCATCCTTGAGATACAAAATATTAAGTCAAACTGATTGAAAACCACATCCTCAGGGGAGGTATTTTGTTTCTTCATTAAGCCTAGATTCCTTTTTTTTTTTTAAAGTAAAAAAGAAAGTTTTCTTTGGCATATATTCAAAAGGACAAAAGTGGGAAGTGGACAAGCATGCTGCCACAGCCATGTCTGCCCGAGTCCAAAGAATATTACAGAATAGGCAAGCGTGGGAAAACGGACAAGCATGCTGCCATAGCCATGTCTGCCTGATTCCCAAGAACAGTTACAGAGCCATCAGTATATATCAACATCACAAAATGGGTAGAATCATTGAAAGCATCACTTTTTCACTGAGTTAGCCTAGATTCTTGAAATATAATTTTAATTTTGTGTTACAAGCACTTATTATTTATTTCCTGCTTCTTGTCTAGTGTGCATATTCATCGAGTTTCAATCTTACTTATCTTTAATACCCAGTGACTGCTATAAAATATATAATACTAAATTCCTGGTTAATGTTGCTCCATTTTGGCTATTTTAGACTAATTTACCTCTGCAAGCCTATGTTTAACATAAATTTGGTACAAATTGTCTCATTTCTAAATAATCCAGTTTGCATTACGACTAAAAATTACTTGGGGCATTACCTGGCTATGATACTTATTTCTACTGAAGTGAAGATGAAGGGTAAGGGAAGATATAAGACAAAGTGTTTTTTCCAGAAAAAACAAACAAAAAACTGATAAATTAGTTTTACTTTTTAATATCATAATTGATCTAACAGTGTTAAACAGAGACTACTGGACCCACCTTCATAAGCAATTTTTAAAATAGTGTGGGAATTTTGCATCGGTTACTTAATGTTCTCTTTAGGGCATCTTTTACTTCTTTGTTCCTTAGGCTATAGATCAATGGATTCAGCATAGGGATCACCAGAGTATAAAACACAGAAGCCATTTTATCAATATCAAATGCAGGGATGGACTTAGGCTGCAAGTAAATAAACAAGAGTGTCCCGTAGAATACAACCACCACTGTCAGATGGGAGCCACAGGTGGAGAAGGCTTTATACCTCCCCTCAGCTGTGTTCATTCGGAGGATGGCTACAAGAATAAACATGTAGGATACAAGAACAATCAAGAAGGAAGAGAGCAAATTGCAGCCTTAAAAGATCAAAATGATCAATTTTAATTCATGTGTGTCAGAACAGAGCATGGACATCAGTGGGAGACTGTCACAGTAAAAATAGCTGATAATGTTAGAGCGACAGAAGGATGATTTAAATAACTTAATTGTGAGAAATAAGGACACAAATGTGCTATAGAGATAGGGAGTAAGTACCAGCAACCAGCGTACTTTCTCTGCCATGATGACCACGTAGAGAAGAGGTTTGTAGATAGCCACATAACGATCATAGGCCATTGCTGATAGAATAAACAGTTCAGTGATGATGAAAATCTCAAAGGATGCTAGCTGGGTGGCACACAAGTTGAAGGAAATCGTATTTTTGTGTGCTACAAAGTTTACCATCATTTTAGGACCAATGACGGTGGAGTAACCAAGATCAGTAACTGACAAATGTCTAAGGAAAAAGTACATGGGTGTGTGTAGCTTGGAGTCCAAATGGGTCAAGATAATTATGCCCAGATTGCCTATCACTGTGACCAAGTATATGAAGATGAAGATTCCAAAGAGCGGTGCTTGCAGCCTAGGATTTTCAGTGATGCCCATGAGAATAAATTCCGTTACCTCAGTTGCTGCAGTATGATTGTGTTTCTCCATATGGTTCATTTTAGAAATCTGTATAAGATATAAAATCAATTGTTATTATGCTTAAGATGCATTCTTCTGATAGAACTTAAAACATAATATATGAGATATAGAGATATTTTCTTTGTAACAAATTCTAAATAGACTCCTTCCTCCATCAAACAAAAACCATACACACCAACATACATTCATGGAAATTTTGCTAAAGTATAATTTAAAAAGGACAAGATATTATGAAGTGATTGTTTTGATGTAGCTGCTATGACCTGGAGCCCTGGTGGTGCAGTGGGTAATAGCTCAGCTGCTAACCAAAACGTCGGCAGTTGGAATCCGCCAGCCGCTCCTTGGAAACCTATGGGGCAGTACTACTCTGTCCTATAGGGTCGCTGTGAGTCAGAATCTACTCGACAGCAATGGGTTTTTACTGTAACCTACTTCTTTTGACCCAAGGTCATTTTAAGTATGCCAAAAAGGCTATGTATTATATTTCAGCTTTCTAAAAATTTCAAATAATTTTTTAAAACCTACATCTATACCTAAACAAGAAAACTCAACTTATTACCAATCATCACAGCTTTTAAAGTAGAAAGAAATGAAATGATTTGCCAAACTATTGGTGGCGTAAAAAATCAGGTGGTGATTAGGAACCCTCTGACCATTAAATATGATATTTATGTTTCAATACTTCTCACTACATATTCAGATTTTTTTAACCCAATGCAAAAGATGAATGCTATATTTTAAATTTAGAATTTTTAAATAATATCTTAGTGTACGTTTGCCACATCTGACATTTCTGCCTTTTGAATCACTTCTTCTAATGTTCTCCCCATCATACGTTCCTCTTCTACACACAAAGGACCTCGACATTCTGATTATTTATGAGTTTTTAATGGAGATTCACGTAAAGTGCCTCAGCAGAAAGAAGAATACAAATGAATAGCAAACACTGATAAATACCTCATTATATGCTAGACACTTTTCTAAACATTTTACATATAGTAACTCATGTGATTCACACAGTAACTCTAGGAAAGAGGTAGTGTCACTATTCCCATTTGATGTTGAAGAAACTGAGGCACAGAAAGTTAAATAACAACCAAAGTCACTCAGCTTATAAGTGCTGGAGGATTCAAATATAAGCAGTATGCCTTTATGATATGTTCTCGTATGCATAATGGTATTCTGCCTCCTCGTTAAGGGCATCCTGAGTAGATAGGTGATGAAGAATGGAACAGGTGTGCCACAGAGTAAATAGACAAAGATCCTGGTTGAAATAAATGACTGATACAGCAAGCTAATTTGAAAACTACGGTGGTCTAAACAATGCACAGCAGAGAATAGCAGGGACTGTGTAAGACGTCTTCCACACACATTAACCCAACTAATAAAAGAAAAGCATGTAGCAAACGAAGAAAGAGTTTTGCAGAGCATAAGGACCTTCAAAATCTTTGGTGATGATCTGATTTAACCTGTATGTCCCGACAAAGTTTCAAAGATCATTATTTTGTACTCACCTTAATGGAGAATCTGCTTTGGCTTCCTCCTGCTTTAATTCTCATTGGTTGTTGAAGGAAGGATTTAAGTGTTTTTTTTGTTTGTTTGTTTTTTTTTAAATCCCCTTGGGGCTCCTTTTGTTGAAGCTTTACACTGATTAAAAAATAAACACACTGCATATAATTGCCTCAGGGAAAATGTTCTGGATATCTGTTAATTATTCTTCAAAAGTCCCATTAGGCAAAAGTCAAAGGCATTGTGTGCCAGGGTCTAAGTGAATAAATGAATTACACAAAATCACTAAACACTGGACATCAGAAATATATCTTTGTCAGTATCTCATATTATGCTATATCATGCATGTAGTAGGTATACTACTTATACACACGCACACACACACATAATAGATGAGTAAGTGAAATAATGGCTCCCAGAATAAGATTATGCAATAGTCAATAATACCAAATCTATTAACCAAGGATATTTTTGCTGGCTATAGAATTCTAGGTTAACATTAGACAAAGTCTTATGATTTGTATTGTTTTTGCATAGAAATTTGTAGCCATTCTTTTCTTTGTTCCTTTGTATGTAGTTTGCTTTTTATCTCTGGCTACTTTTAATGATTTCTACTTATCATTGGTTTTAAACAGTTTGATTGTGATATGCTTTGGTGAGATTTTCTGTTTATTCTGCTTGGAGTTCTTTGGTATTATAGGTTTTTTTATACATTTGAAAAAAATCCCTGCCATTTCTTCTAATATTTGTTCTGTCCCATGTAAGTTCTTCATTCCTCCTGGACCTACAATTGAACATAGATAAGTTACTATTGTTTCACAGATCACCAGGACTATTTTCATGTTGCTACTGTTGTTTTTTTCTAGTATTTTGTTTTCTTTCAGTGTCATTTTGGATCGTCTCTACCGTAATACGTTTAAGTTCACTTTATCAGTGTATAAATTGGCTGTTACTCTCATTCAATAATTCATTTTGTAGCAATGTTGTAATTTCATCACTAGAAGTCCCATTTGGTTATTTTTTAATCTTCCATTTATTTAATTATGTTCATTTTATTTTTAAATCCTTGAACATACAAACATATTTAAAATAACATTTTTAAAATTCTTGCCTACGAATTCTATCATCACCATAATTTCATAATCTACTTCATATGTTAGGATTTTCTGATTAGCATAATGTTTTTAATTTCTCATAGCTCTAGTATTTTTTTTTTTGGATGCTAAATATTGTGAAGTTTATGTTAATGAATGCTGCATTTTATTATATTCCGGTAAGAATATTAAAATTTCTATCCAAGACTCTACTTGTTCTTTTTTTAAATCATTGTTTTATAAATTTATTTTATTTTATTTGTTAAATATAATTTATTTCTGACTCCCCAGTGCTCCTTCCCTGACCACTGGGAAACACTGATATTCTTCTGTCTTGACAAATTTGCTTATTCTAGATATTTCATATAAGTCAGATCAGACAATAATTTTTCTTTTGCATCTGACATTTCAGTGAGCATAATGTTTTCAAGGCTAATATATGTGATGTCATGTATCAAAACTTTATTTCTCCTTATGGCTGAATAATACTTCACTGTATGTGTTTACCACATTTGTTTTATCCATTCATCTTTAGATGGATACTTCGGTTGTTTCCAGCTTTGGGCTATTGTGAATAATGCTGTGATAACACTGATGTACATGTGTCTGTTTGAGTTAATGCTTTCCATTCTTTTTGGATATACTTAAAATTGGAATTGCTAGTCCATATGGAAATTGTATGTTTAAATTTGTAAGGAATCACCAAACTTTCTAGAATGACTGCATCATTTTATTCCCACCAGCAATGCACGAGAGTTTAATTTCTCCAATACTTGATGTTTTCTGCTTTCTTGATGATAGCCATCCTAATGGGTGTGAAGTGGTATTTTATTGTAGTTTGATCTGCATTTCCGTAATGACTGATGGAGGCATTGGTGGTTCAGAATTCTCGCCTTCCATGTGGGAGACTTAGGTGCAATTCTTGGCCAATGCACTTCATGCACAGCCACTATCTATCTGTCAGTGGATGCTTGTGTGTTGAGATGATGTTGAACAGGTTTCAGTGGAGCTTCCAGACTAAGATGGACTAGGAAGAAAGGCCTGGTGACCTACTTCAAAAATCAGCCAATGAAAACCTTATGGATTACAAGGGTACAATCCTCAACTGGTCATGGGGATGATGCATAAGCCGTAGCCGACGGCATAAAAAGTTCACTGACAATGAACAAAATGAGGAAAGCCATCTGTGTGGCACATGCATAATAGGAAATAGTACTTTGATCCACAGCAAAATTTTCTAGCACCTTCGGGCAATGGCAGTAGAATTACCAAGATCAATAAAGGCCAGGTATCTGATGAAAAAATACATAGGTGTGTGTAGGTGGGAGTCCACCTTAGTCAAGATGATCATGCCCAGGTTGCCCACCACTGTGATCATGTAGATGATGAGAAAGACCCCAAAAAGGAGAAACTGCAGCTCAGGGTGCCTTGTGACTCGCGTTAGAATGAATTCAGGCAGCACTGTTAGATTCTGTTGGCCCATTTAGTCAAGGTATCTCTTCTGGGAAGAAACAGAGGGTTGATACTAGCTTTCAAGTAGTTTTATCTAAAGAAATTATATTTGTAGAAACAATGGAAAAACAATTCACATTTTTTTTGTTGTTATCTGTCATTGACTTAGCCCTCAATTCATAGTGACCCCAAGCATAGTGAAATAAAATGCTGGCCAGTCCTGCACCATCCCTATGATCTGTTTTGGATGGGACCCTTGCGATCCATGGGTTTTCACTGGCTGATCTTCAGAAGCTGATCGATAGGCGTTTATTCTTAGTCTGTTTTAGTATGGAACCTCTGCTGAAATCTGTTCAGCATCGTAGCAACACGGAATCTACCATTGACAGACCAGTGGTGACAGTGCATGAGTTACATTGGCCAGAAATGTAGCCTGGGTTTCCCACACAGAGGACTACCACTGAACCACCGCTGACCTTTTTCTTTATATGTTGTTGTTGTGTGCCGGTGAGTCGATTCCAACTCATAGCGACCCTGTAGGATGGAGTAGATCTTCCCTGAGCTTTTCCAAGGCTGTAATCTTAAAGGAAGCAGATTGTCATATTTTTCTCCCATAAAGTGACTGATCTTTCTGTAAGTAGCCACTTACCTTTCTGTCAGCAACCAAGCACTTAACCACTGCACCACCAGGGCTTTTCATCTGATTTTGAAGTTAAAGTAAACTTAAGAATCTTCGACACCCCAGAATAGGGGGATCCATATATAACACATTACTTATCGATACAACATATATTAAATTCTAAAGAAAGTCAACAGAAATTAATCTATGTTGTATCAGTGAATAATGAGTTTTATGTGGATCCTCCCTATTTTGAGATGTAGAAGTTTCTAAAGTTTATTTTAACTTCAAAAACCCATAGAATTGTTAATATAGAGATAGTATACTAGAGACGGTATACTTAATTTTATCTACAAAATAACATCAAAGTTTTCCTTTAGTTCATTTTTTGTCTGAGAATTTATGTGAGATTTTTATAGTCTTAGAGAAGCAGAGATAATGTGAGGTTAGTGAAACTTATGTGTTAAAACCCATTGCTGTCAAGTTGATTCTGACTCATAGTGACTCTATAGGATGAAGTAGAACTTCCCCATAGGGTTTCAAAGGCTGTAATTTTTATGGAAGCAGACTGTCACATATATTTCCTGTGGAGTGGCTGGTGGGTTTGAACCACCAACCTTCCTTTTAGCAGCCGAGTACTTAACCACTGTGCCACCAGGGCTCTCCAACCATGGGTGTATAAGTTTCAAGACACACAAAATCTGGATATCTCCGTGCTAAAATCTATGGTTTATATTAATATTCAGAGATTTTTGACTATTTAATTATATATGCTCTATTTACTGTAATATGACTCTATGGAGAAGATAGGTTAAATAAGCCATTTAGGGTATTTATTTATGCAGTTATTACATCATATATTGCAAACTGTCAATTTGTTTTTGGAACTCTACAATAGAGAACTTATAAAATATAAAATCTTAATGATAAGATCTGTCCCTTCGTTTCATAAAGTTTTATAAATAAAGTCAATAAATCACAGTGGAACTACCCTGATTGGAGCCAATGAATCCCTTTAGCCTAATCCACTTGGTTTTCCTTTTAACCTCTTCTCACATTCATTGTCCCATCAATGGAAACCTAAGATTCTATAAGCATGAGAACAGTAAGTGGAGTTCCAAATATTCAGTGATGTAAAATACAGGCTTTATTAATTATTATTTGATGGAATGTCCATGTTTTGTCTATACAGCTATTAGAAACTTCCAGGGGCCCCTGACAAGGTCTAAGTTTATAGTATGCAGTAACTGTAGTTCAGAGCTGGACTACAGACAGCTGTCTGCTAAGGATGATTTTTGATCCTGTTGGTGTATGGAATTTTCAGGAGAATAGCAGTAATCCTAGACATATGCTAATTTTTGGTTTCATTTTGCCAGCCTGATCCAGGAGATTGAGAGGCAGGAGGATACTGGAGATTGGTGAGCCACCTCTATCTCTTCTTTTTTAGATAAGGTTCTCTGTTGTTTCTGCACTCAGTTCCATTCTCCCTTCCAGTTCCTTCCTCTTTTACAGAATAAGAACTATAAGCCTATGTGTCATGGGTTGAATTATGTCATCCAAAAAATGTGTGTATCAATTTGGCTGGGCCATGACTCCCAGTATTGTGTGGTTGTCCTCCATTTTGTGATTGTAATTTTATTTTAAAGAGGATTAGGGTGGGATTGTAACACCTTTATTAAGGTCACATCCCTGATCCAATGTAAAGGGAGTTTTCCTGGGGTGTGGCCTGCACCACCTTTTATCTTACAAGAGATAAAAGGAAAGGGAAGCAAGCAGAGAAGGGGGACCTCATACCACCAAAAAAGCAGTGCCAGGAGCAGAGTGTGTCCTCTGGACCTGGGGTTCCTGCCCAGAGAAGCTCCTAGTCTAGGGGAAGTTGATGAGAGGGACCTTCCTCCAGAGCCCACAGAGAGAGAAAGGCTTCCCCTGGAGCTGATGCCCTGAATTTGGACTTCTAGCCTACTAGACTGGGAGAAAATAAATTTCTCTTTGTTAAAGCCCTCCACTTGTGGTATTTCTGTTACAGCAGCACTCGATGACTAAGACACTGTACTGTTTTGAAAACTTTGCCTCAAATTTGCTGTATCACAAAGCTTGATATTATAAGATTTTACTGTAGAATACTAGATTGAGGTAAGGAATTCAGATTTTACTTCCAATTCTACCATGTTTAAAGTTTCAATGTTCTGTAAGAAGTATCCTAATGTTTATTGAGTCTATCAGCATCTTCAGTGTCATTCCCTACCTTCCTCTAAAGATGACCAGATATTTTACTCTGCCCATTCTCCTTTTTGGAAAATAATATCTCAGATCTTTCCTGGACATCTAAATACGTACATTTTAAATATCTCTGGGCAGCAATCAACACTAGAGCAAGAAGAATATACAAGTGTGCAGATGAATGAAATATTTTTCAATCCTCAGACACGGTAATATCAGGTAGGAATTATTTTAGGTTCAGGGAGTTCTTCATAACTCTATAACTCTTAAAAAGACAGTATTTTCCAGTCTACTCCATAAGTTTGTAATGCCCATTCTGAAAAACCAGACCCAGTAGTAAATTAACTAATAGGGAAAACAAAGAACAAACAACAAACAATATCATCATCATCAACAACCAAAAATGGTGTGCTTTTCATGGGAAATTCTTATGTAAAAATTATTCAAAGTTTACCAACTGTTGCATGGTACATACTAACAGTATCCTAAAAATATGCATTGTTTAGTAACTATTTCATTGGACATTCTCATACTGAAAGAATATTTATTTAATATTGTCTCAGACATACTTCTAATAAAAAAAAATTATTTTTGTGAAACTCAAATGTGCCTGGGTGTATCTGGCAATCCTAACCTTAATTTGATGTTGTTTGTTGCTGTCAAATTGGCTCTGACTTATGGTAACTCCATGTATAATAGAACAAAATAATGTCCATTCCTGTTCCATCTTCATGAATGTTGGTATATTTGAGTGCATTATTGGCACTATTGTGTCAATCTATCCCATTGAGAGTTCCTTCCTTTTTGTTGCCCCTCTGCTTGACCAAATATGATGTCTTTTTCTAGCTATTGATCTTTCCTGATGATTTGTCCAAAGTATGCATAACCTTAATAGATTACATTAAATTAAATTGATGCTGAATTTTCAGGTATTTCTGGCTCCCTCTTCACTTGCAGTAATTAAACGCCCCTCTCAGCTCCCTTAAATCAAATAGAGCTAGAGCACACCATTAATTTATAGGATTTAATGTCCTACAAACACTGTAGAGCTCCACAGAATCCTAGTTAACAAAAAAGAAAGTGAATGTTTGTGGTGTAGTTGAAGGGATAATTTGTGAGTGGCTGTAATTGTCTCTTCAGTGAGGAGTCAAGAGTCGTGATAAATGACCAAAATCTACGTGATAATCAGAATCAAAGACAATTCTTATCCACTCACCTTGAGTAGAGAATCAGATTTGCTTTTCTCAAAAGATTCTCTTGTTTTCTTTGGTAGGATGAATTTATGATTTCCCTTCCCTTTTTCATATTCCACAGAGAATTAGCATGCATTTCACTGATTATGCTTAAAACATTAAAGAACTTCAAAATTTGCCTTAATGTGCCTGCTAATTATCGAGGTCATCCTACATATTCCCTAGCGAAAAGAAGGAAGGTATAATTCAATGACAGAACAAAAACATAAGTACTCTACACAGTCTCATGGAAACTACATGATATAAAGCTACTCATTCACTTCATAGTCAAGAAACAGACACAACAGGGAAAAAAAAAGAAATATGTAGCAGGCTCTGTGTTATAAATATATCATTTAACTCATACATATTTTAAATCCATCATTTAACTCATAATTTAACCCATATTATTTTCATATTTCCTGGGTGGTGTAAGTGGTTAACACGCTCTACTGCTAACCAGAAAGGTTAAAATTCAAGTCCACTCAGAGGAGCCTCAGAAAAAATTCCTGGCATTCTACTTTTAAAAAAAAAACAGTCATTGAAAACCCTATCATGTGCAGTTCTACTCCGACACACGTGGAGTTGCCGTAAGTCATAATCTACTTGAAGGCAATTAGTATTCTCATATTCAGAAGAAACTGAGCTCAAATGAACTGTGTAATTTGCCTGAAATTACACAATTAATAACCAGAGGATTTGAAATTAAAACTTGATCTCTCCTGTTCCACATTTCTAAATAATTGATATATTTACCTTTCCTTTCATGTGACAAACCTATAGGAATTATTGTAATGCAATGTGTTAGCTCATAATTGCCCCAGTTGTAGGATTTCCTTAGCTGAGATACTACCACTGTTGGATAATATTCGGTACAACCTCATAATGAGTCAAATTTACTTGTAAGAGACTATATCTCATCTCATAAAATTTTATCCATGCCTCCTTCCTGGGTGACTTCCATATGTACAAGAATTGAGGAAACTTTACATACAATGAAACACACTGATCAAAAGGGTACACATTGATGAATTTTGACAAATGCATTTCTTTTGTACCAATATAAATCAAGATATCGAACAGTTTCAATACAAAGAAAGTTCCCTCATGCTTTATACCCTCCACACACTTGGCCACTTATGTCACTAAGGGATTAGCCTTATATCTTCCCCAAGTAACTGCTGTTCTGAGTTCTGTCACTAGATTTCTTTTCCCTCTATGTGAAATTCACATGAGTCATATCGTACAATAAGTACTCTCAGTTTGTCTTCTTTCAGTGACCATATTGTGTTTCACATTTAACCATGTTGTATTTGTATTGCTGTGTAGTATTCTACTTGTGAATATACCACAATTCATTGAACCATTCTCCTATTGGTGGACACTTGAACTTAGGCCTATTATAAAACAAATGTAGTATAAGCATTCTTATATAATTATATTTGTGGACATATCCACTAATTTATCATGGTTAGAGAAGATAACTGAAGAAGAATTGATGCATTTGGATTATGGTGTTGGTGAAGAATATTGAATATACCATGGACTGTCAGAAGAACAAAGAAATACATCTTGGAAGAACTACAGCTAGAATGTTCCTTAGAAGCAAGCATTACCAGACTTCGTCTCATTTACTTTGGATATGTTATAGGAAGGGACCAATTCCAGGAGAGGGACATCATACTTGTTCACTGAAAAAAAGAACCATAAACAAGATGGACTGACACAATGGCTACAGCAATTGGCTCAAATATAGCAATGATTGTGAGGATGGTGCAGGACTGGGCAGTGTTTCCTTCTGTTGTACATAGGATCACTAGAAGTAGAAACTCACTCGATGGCACCTAAAAACACCATGTTTCATATTTTAAGTATGTTGCTGTTGTTGTTAGGTGCCGTCAAGTTGGTTCCAACTCACAGCGACCCTATGTACAGCAAAATGAAATGCTGTCCGGTCCTACACCATCCTCACAATCTTTATGCTTGAGCCCATTGTTGCAGCCACTGTGTCAATCCATCTCATTGAGGGTCTTTCTCCTTTTTGATGAACCTCTACTTTACCAATTTTCAATATAGATATATTGTATGTCTTTTGTTCAATTTAATGCTAAAAGTATTTTATGTCTTTCAAACTACTGTAAGTAGAAGTTTCAGTTGCTAGTGAATATTATCCAGTTTATTTTTGATTTTTTAATCTTACATACTAGGATCTTGCTAAATAAAATATTCACTTTTGGGGTACTAAGTTTTGTACTTCTTTAGATCAATAGCACAAATACCTGTGGAGACTAGGCCTAAATCAACATATGTGTATGATGGTCTATCAGCATTATGGTAAAATTTATCTCCAGGTACAGGTTTACCTTGCTATCCAAAAGCAGAGTATCCCTATGAAAATTTTCATAAGCTCAAGTGGTGTAAAGCGAAGAAGGAATTGCCATTAATCTATGTGGGAAAAATTTTTGAGCCTTCCCAGAGTCAAAAAATATTCTACCAAATCATAGCAAATAACACACACACAGACACACACACAAAAAAACTAAAATAACACTAACATGTTTTCACAGACACAGTTTAAAGCTACTGTGGCTTTATGATGAGAAGCTAAGTACAGTTCCTGGTGAAGGAGCTTGGCAACTCCACTCTCACTGCTCAAGGTCCATGTTGCTTCTTTAAGGGCTCCCTGCAAAATAAATGCTGAACACTAGTTTTACTTTTTGCCTTTGTTCATAAAACTGAATATCCTCTTCAGATTCCTTTCTTTTTTAAAAAATTTAATTGTGGTTTAGATGAAGATTTGCAGAGCAAATTTAGTTTCTCATTAAACAATTAATACATATATTGGTTTGTGACATTAGTGGCCAACCCCATGACCTGCCACTCTCTTCTCTTCTTGACCTTGGGTTCCCCATTTCCATTTGTTCAGCTTTCCCATCCCGTCCTGCCCTTTGTCCTTGCCCCTAGGCTGGTGTGCCCATTTAATCTCTTATACATGGTTGAGTATTATTGTATGTTTTATGGGCCTGTCTAATCTTTGGCTGAAGGATGAACCTCAGGAGTGACCTCAATGCTGAGTTAAAAGGGTGTCCGGGGGACGTATTCTCAGAGTTTCTCCAGTCTCTGTCAGACTAGTAACTCTGGTCCTTTTTTGTGAATTTCAGTTTTGTTCTACATTTTTCTCCAGCTCAGATGGAGACTCTCTATTGTGATCCCTGTCAGAACGGTTTGTGGTGGTAGCTGGGCACCTTCTAGTTGTGCTGGACTCTGTCTGGTGGAGGCTGTGAGAATTGTTGTCCATTAGTCCTCTGGACTAACCTTTCCCTTTTGTCTTTGGTTTTCTTCATTCTCCCTTGCTCCGGATAGGGTGGGACCAGTGGAGTATCTTAGATGACTGCTCACAAGATTTTAAGACTCCAGACGCTACTTACTCAAGTAGAATATAGAATATTTTCTTTCTAAACTGTGTTATGCCAATTGAGCTAGATGTCCCCTGAGGCCATGGTCCCCATCCTTCAGTCCAGTAATTCTGTCAGGTGACCATAGGTGGATGGATTTACATTTGGGTTCTCAATTCTGTTCCATTGGTCAATGTGTTTGTCATTGTACCAGTACCAGGCTGTTTTGACTACTATAGCTGTATAGTAGGTTCTTAGGTCAGGTAGTGTGGGGTCTCCTACTTTATTCTTCTTCTTTAATAGTGCTTTACTTACCTGGAGCCTCTTTCTTTTTCATATAAATTAATAATTAGTTTTTCCATCTCATTAAATAATGTTGTTAGTATTTGGATCCAGTTTGCATTGTATTGATTGCTTTGGGTAGAATTGACATTTTCACAGTGTTGAGTCTGCCTATCCATTAGCATGGTATGTTTTTCCATTTATGTTGGTCTCTTTTGGTTTCTTAAAGTAGTGTTTTGTAGTTTTCTTTGTATATGTCTTTTACGTTCCTGGTTAGATTTATTCATAAGTATTTTCTTTTTTTTAAGGGCTATTGTAAATGATATTGATTTTCTGATTTCCTTTTTGTAGTTCTCTTTGTTGGTGTATAGGAATCCAACTCATTTTTTTATATCTTGTATCCTGCTACTCCACTGAATCTTCCTATTGGTTCCAGTAGTTTCTTGTGGAGTCTTGGGTTCTCTATGTATAAAAAACTGACACCAAACCCACTGCCACTGAGGCAATTCCAACTCATAGCAATCCTGTAGGATAGAGTAGAACTGCCCTATAGGGCTTCCAAGGAGTGGCTGATAGATTTGAACTGCTGCTCTTTTGGTTAGCAGCCAAATGCTTAACCACTGTGCTACCAGGGCTGCTCCCTATGTATAGTATTATGATATCCACAAATAAGGATAGTTTTACTTCTTCCTTACAAATCTGGGTGTCCTTTATTACTTTTTCTTGCCTTATTGCTCTAGCTAGGACTTCCAGCAGTGAAGACAGTTACTAATGTTGGGCTTTCATAAAAGTGAAGTGGTGTAGGAGCTTTTGAAGAGTGGAGGATACCTGTAGTCCCCAACTTATGATGTATTCGAGTTACAGGGATCCCCACTTAAGACCATCTGTTTTTTTCTTATATAGCTTATCATTAGTAGTATATACTACATACAATGTTGCAGTATGTAGTCTGCTGATGCTATCATTCTCAGATGTTCACTTGCAGATGTTCAATATTATGATTTATTGTTCAAAACACTGCTGTAGAGCAGCTAATAATAAAAACTAAAAAAAAGAGGTATTTGATTTACTTCAGAACTGACTTACGGCAGAGTCTTCGGAACAAAATCTCATCATAATTTGGGGACTATCTGTACAATCTTATTTTACCTGCCAACATATTTATCAGTTCAGAAATATTTCCTAGTATACTGTCTGTGCCAAAGCAAAGCAGAGAGTAAAAACTTTTTTTCTTCATTTTGCGTAAAGTATGACACTCGTTTGAGAATTTTCCCTTGTAATTAAACTTTTGAAATATTTGTCTAAAATGAAAAAAGTATTAGTGATAGGATAATTTTTGTTTGACAGGAATGTTATTTTTAAATAATGTAAATATTTGTCCCCAAAGATTTGTAGTGACTAAACATAAAAATTCTAGTGACTACGTTCAACAATGGACTCAAACATACAAATGATCATGAAGGTGACACAGGACTGGGCCATGCTCCTTTCTCTTATACATAAGGTCGTCGTAAGTAGGAGCCAACTTGATGGCAACTAAGAAAAACAACAACACGCATAAAATAATAGGAAAAGTGGATGTTACTTCAGTAGAATATATATTATTCGGTGGAATTTATATCACCATCTTTTTAATTATTCTCTATTAAAGAATGGTACTATTTTTTACATAGTGCTTTTTGCATGATACCTGGGTGCTCAGCAGTAAATATTTTTTATCCTAAGTTTATTTGCCCTGTTGACATATCGTTCTTCCTCTTTTACCAATATAATATTCTCCAGAATCATTGAAAATATGAATTAGAAAATATGTCAATATTTTCTGCTGGCTCTTTTTCGCCATCATGTTATCTGTTCAGTTATCACTTAAAATAAGTCCTTTAGTCCTGCCAATCATGCATCCTAAATATCTTTCCTTTATGTTTCCTTCTTCCTCGGCTGCTAACCAAAAGGTTGGAGGTTCAGATTGACCAGCTCCTTGGAAACCCTATTGGGCAGTTCTTCTCTGTCCTAAAGGGTCTCTATGAGTCAGAATTGACTCAATGGCAAAGGTTTTTTTTCTCTCTACCTTCTGTTTCTTTATTCACTTTTTATTATCCATTCTTACTTTCCTAGCTACTATCTCTGCATCTGGAATATGGCCATGATAATCAGCACATGAGG
This sequence comes from Trichechus manatus latirostris, assembly GCF_000243295.1. NCBI lineage: Eukaryota > Metazoa > Chordata > Mammalia > Sirenia > Trichechidae > Trichechus > Trichechus manatus. Next base: position 1,347,015 of record NW_004444172.1, on the reverse strand, counting down.
CACTAGCTGTCTAAGGAGGAATAAAATCAAATTAAATGCTAACAGACCTTTCAGATAGCAGCTGAGCATTTTAACCACTACACCAGCAGGACTGTTATAAAATGTATATTTAGCTGTTTCTTCTATACAAATTTTTCCATTAGAGGAAATAATTATGTCAACATTGTATTTGTTAGTTTGTTGTTCTGTTTGTTATGAATTAATGGCTGTGATTTACCTTTAATCATGTTGCCTGGAATTAAACTCTGCTTTATTGTATTAAAATATTTAATGAGTCCAAACATCAGATAAGCAGTAACTAAAACTGTTTTTGGTATAGGGTAGGAACCGTGGAAATGAACATGAAGTTTCTAAAGCTGAAATTTTAAAATCTTTTCTTTTGGTATCATCGCATATAAAAAATCAATATTAACTGTTAATTTCTTATCAAAAAACATGGAGACCAGGAGTTATTGCCATATATTGAGAACATATTTAATGTTCTGAAAGAAAATAATATCACCCAAGAACTCTATATCTGGCAAAATAATCCTTCTAAAATAAGGGCAAAAGTAAGACATTTGCAGATAAACAAAAAGTGATAGAGTTCATAGCTAGTTGACCTGCCATATGGGAAATGCTAAATGGAGTCTTCTGTGTGGAAATAAAGAGACACTCTATTTGTGAATTCTATCAATCATTTAAAAACTTATTAACACCAACCCTTCTCAAACCAATAAACAGAAGAGTAGGGGATATTTTCTAACTTATTCTATGAAACCTTCATTCCCCTGACACCAAAGCCAGACAAAAATATCACAAGAAAATAAAACTAAAAAACAATATCACTTTGACTAGAGATGTAAAAATTATCAACAAAATATTAGCAAATGAAATACAGAAAATATGAAAAGGATTTTACAGTAAGATCAAGTGGGCTTTATCCCAGGAATGCAAGAGTTGTTGAACAGATGATATATAACAGTAACAGAATGGAAGAGAAAGAGTCCATACAAGCATAAGTGTAGATATATAGACCATTGGATTTGAATTGAAAGTTCAGAAATAAACCCATGTATTTATAGTTAATTGAATTTTAACAAGTGTGTCAAGACCTTTTAAGGGGTAAGAATAATCTCTTCAGTAAGGGTGCTGGGATATTGAATATCAACATGGAAAAAAAAAAACTGTACCTCTACCTTATACCATATACAAAAATTAACTTAAAAAAGAGGAAGACCTGAAAGTAAGATAGAAAATTATAACTCTTAGAAGAAACGGTAGTGGCAAATCTTTATGACCTTAGATTTGGAGGTGACTCTTAGATATGACACCAAAAGCAGGAGCAACAAAACAAAAAAATGGATAAATTGTCCTCCATAGAAATAAAAAAAAAAAACTGCACATCAGAGGGCAATAATATCAAGAAAGTGAAAAGACAACTTATAAAACAGGAGAATATATTTGAAAATTGTATGTCTGATTAGGGTTTATTATACAGAATAAATAAAAACCACTTATTACTCAACCACAAAAAGTCAAACAACCCGATTAAAATATTGGCATAGTCATTGAATAGACATTTCTCCAAAGAAAATATATAAATGACAAAAAGAAAAATATATGAAAAGATGCTCAACATAATCTGAAATCACAGAAATGCTAATCAAAATCACAATGAGATACCACTCCACATCCACTAGAATGGATAGAATAATTAAAAAAAAAAAGAAAGAAAAAGTGCAAAAATTTTGGGAAATTGAAAGCCTCATATAATTTTGATGAGATTGTAAAATGTGCAGACACAGTGGAAAACAGTTTGACAGTGCCACAGTAAGATAAATATAAAACTGCCTTTTGATGCAGAAAATCCTCTTCTAGGTATATACCCAAAAGAATTGAAAACAGATATTCAAACAAAGAATTGTATATGAATGTTCATAGAAGCAATATTCCCTATAGCAAAAAAAAGTGAGAACAACCCAGTGTCCATCAGTAGATGAATGAATAAAGAAAATATGGTATATTCACTCAATGAAATATTATTCAGTCATAAAAATGAAGTCATGTATACATGCTATAATGTGGATAAACCTGGAAAGCTTAATGCTAAGTAAGAAAAGCAAAAAACATAAGATTACATATGGAATATTTCCATTTATATGCAATAATCAAAATAGGAAAATCCATAGAGACAAAAAGCAGATTACTGGTTGTCAGGGGCCGTGTGGAGGTAGAGGGCTTGAGAAGAGATGTCTTTATCCATAGAAGCACATCGTTTGGGTGATAAAGATTATTTTACACTAGATAAAACTGATTCCTACACATTATTGTGAATATAATAAAATCCACTGAATTGAACACTTAAATTATTAATTTTAAGTGTGAATTTCACCTCAATAAATAATTATTATAAATACACATTTCAACTCTTTAATGTTATTGTCTATTAATGCTCTGTTCATCAAATTCTTCAATTTATCCACTTCTTCGGAGTTCTAGAATTTTAAGAATTGTATTTTTCCTGCATAACACAGAAAAAATGTGTTTCATGATGATGTAGACTTTTAGAGTTTGGCTTACTAAATATATAAGTTTATATTGACTGAAAATTTGTATTAAAAAAAAGTCAATCCAATGTGTTGTTTATATTAGCCATTGCATTTTTGTTCATCATCTCCATACATACGTACATACGTACATACATACGTATATATATGTATGTATACACACACAACCACAGCCTGCTAACCAAAAGGTTGGAGGTTGGAGTCCACCCAGGGATGCCTTGAAGAAAAGCCTTTTGATCTACTTACGAAGCATCAGCCATTGAACCCTTATGCAGGACAATCTATTCTGACACACATGTGGTCACCATGATTTGGATTGAAGTAGTAAATGTAGATATATAATTATGCTTGTGTGTGTTTCTTTTATCTGAAATCAATTTTTCTGAGCTCCTAATATACTTTTATGTTTATTCAGTGCAGCCTTAAATCATACATATATATGTATATGTGCATACTAAATCATATAAAATATGTAAACTGCATTATACTCAATAACATTCCAAATTAAAACCCCTAAATCTGTAATTTTATTAATAAACGTGGTATTATGATTACATAAATAATATTCTGTTTACCTATTTTACTACAGTAGTTTTTCTGACATAAGTTTTTGTTGTGATTTCTTGAACAATTTTGATTCTTTCCAAAATACATAATCATTCTGCATTTCTGATGATGTCTCTCCTTTAGTTCAGTATTGGATATTATCCATATTTTCTAGCTCTGTCAGATATTATTAGGTTTCCAAGAAAATATTCACTTCAGGTATACTGTTCTAAAGTTTGTACTTCTCTAGATTAGTGGCACACATCCTGTAGAGACTAGAACAAAATCAAGACGGGGTAAGGACCATCAGCATTATGGTAAAATGTCTTTACTTTCTTGTTTTACCAGCCATTTTGTAGAGCTATTCAGATTTCTTTTTTTTAGAATTCTGTGTATGACAAGGAAAAACAGAGAGTAAACACTATTTCGTTTTTGTTTTGAGTAAATTATGACACTTCATAACGATTTTGTAATTAACCTAGTGAAGATGAAGACAGCATGGAAGATAGGAAGATTTTGTGTTTGTTTGAAAGGAATAAACATTTAAAATATAAATATTCGTCCCCAAAGTTTTTTAGTAAATGAAAACAAACTAATGGTGAAAGTATTTACTACTTGAGTAGAATATCTATTCATTCAGTAGAATTTAGCTTACCATCCCTTATACATGCTGTACAAATGAAGAGTAACAACATCCACATTTTACCTTTAATAAAATATGTGGATTTTCAGCAATAAAATTGTTCACTCTAGAGCAACATGCCCTATTGATACGTTGTTCTTCCTTCTTTCCACATACAATATTCTCCAATTCATTGAAAATATGAATTAGAAAATATGTCAATATGTTCTGTTGGTTTTACGATTCTTTTTTAATCATCATAGTCTCCATCAATTATTACCTTTAATGAATGCTTTAGTCCTTCACATCAGGCATCTTTAATATTTTTCCCCTTCCTCCTGTTCTCCCCCTGTCTCTATTCACTTTTCATTATCCATTTTTTTCTTTTCTATTATCTGTGCATGAAGAATATGGTAGTGAGTATCAACATGCCCGGCTAGTTATCTCAGAAGTAAGGATGTGAAATTATTATGATAACAGATAAAAATTACCTAGCACACTTCACATATGTTGGAGCACAGCATAGATAAGAAGTGATTATCACAGCAGAAGATACACAAGACTAATAAATTATTAATGGGGTCAACAGGAACACAGATAACACTTTGTCTCCAATTTTGGTTACATTCTTATTTTAGTCTCAGAAAAGGCATAAAAGCAAGATTGAGAATATTCTCTTCTTAATAAAAACAAAAAGAAAACCAAAAAAGATAAAATAACATATTGAAACAAACATGTAGTTTACTGATGAGTTGTCTGATAAATGTTTCCATGAGGGAATTTTGAATTTCTGTGGAATGACATAAGGAAAGAATGAATAGAAAGCATGCAATTTGGGGGAAGAAATGACATTAAACTTGAAATATACATTATGAGAATTAATTTTGATGAATATAATAGACACAGAGTATTTGCCTCTGCTTTATAATTAGTCTTAGCTCTGCAACCAAAGAGAATGTAGTTCTGTGTCTTAGAAATATTATCCAGTGACATTTGCCTCAAAACACTATTGCATATTGAATATTAAACACAAAGATTACATGAATTCTTAAAGACCCTGTGCAAGGCACTTTTTACTTCTTTGTTTCTTAAGCTGTAGATCAAGGGGTTAAGCATGGGGGTGACTAAAGTGTAAAACACAGAGGCTATTATGTCAGTATCATATGAGTGACCAGATTTGGGCTGCACATACGTAAATAATAGAGTCCCATAAAACACAACCACCACAGTCAGATGAGAGCCACATGTGGAGAAAGCTTTTTCCTGCCCTCAGCAGAATGCACTCTAAATATGGCTATCAGAATGAGCATGTAGGTCAGCAAGACAACCAGGAGGGAGGATATTAAATTAAATGCTGAAAACATTATGATCAATGATTGTATCTCTCGTGCATTTGAGCAGAGCATAGGTACCAAAGGAACATCATCACAGTAGAAATGACTGATGACATTAGAGCCACAGAAGGTCAATGTAAAAATCTTAATGGTGAACATGAGAGACTGAAAGGTACTGTAGAGGTATGGAATACCCACGAGCACATGGCAACATCTCGGGGACATGATAACATTGTAGAGCAGAGGGTTAGAGATGGCTACATAGAGATCACAGGCCATTGCCGACAAGATGAAAAGTTCACTGATAATGAACAAAATGAAGAAAGCCAGCTGTGCGGCACATGCATAATAGGAAATGGTATTTTGATCCACAACAAAATTTACCAGCATCTTGGGACTAATGAGAGTAGAATTACCAAGATCAATGAAGGCCAGGTGTCTGATGAAAAAATACATAGGAGTGTGTAGGTGGGAGTCCACCTTGGTCAAGATGATCATGCCCAGGTTTCCCACCACTGTGATAATGTAGATGATGAGAAAGACCCCAAAAAGGGGAAGCTGCAGTTCAGGGCACCTTGTAACTCCAATTAGAATGAATTCAGTCATCACCGTTAAGTTCTTTTCACCCATTTAGTCCAGTTATCTCTTCTGGGGAAAAACAGAGGTGTTTGTATTATCTTTCATATAGCATCATCTAAACAAATAGAAGGCAAGAATTCTACCACTGAACCACCAATTCTCTCTTACTTCATATGTGTGGCGAGGAAATTAATTCCTACATCTTATTTTGATGTCAAAATAATCTTTAGAATCGCCTTCACCCCAAAATAGGAAGGATCTATATAAAACATTATCTACCGATACAACATAGATTAAATTCTAAAGTAGAACAACAGTGTTTTTTATTTATATCCATTTGTGATAAACACATAGTTTTGTTACTATAGAAATATTATACTTTATTTTACCTGCACAATGACATCAACATTTTACTTTAGTGTATTTCCTTTTTTTGTCTGAGAATATTTATAGGATATCGATATTCTTAAAGAGAGTGAAAAACATAACATGAAGTTAGTGAAACTTAGGGTTTTCGGCCCTTTATTTGCTCTGGCCTCTTCCAAGACCTTCAGCGAGACCTTAGCAATGCACTCACATAGTGATGTGTCCTTGTAAGTGTTGTGCAAGTAGAATATTTTAACCATGATCATTTAAAGGCACATTCTCTTGCCATTGTGACATCCTCTCCATCACACTTCGGCAAATGTCAGTTTTCCTTTGAGTGCCAGTAAGCAATTCTGGGGTCTAAATACATGGGAATTGAGTTAATGATATTTCATTTGGAGCTGAGAAAGTATATTTTTATGGTTCAGAAACAGTGACTTTTATCATTTAATAATGCTGTCATTCTGGTGTTAGAATAGCTTCTAAGAACACACCTAACACTCAGTATGCTGAAATGTGTCTTGAATTTAATTTATGAAAATTTATATTTATAGATTTTATAACATTGTCAACAAGGTCAGTTTGTCTATGATCTAATTTTGTTTCTATTTCTTTTCCATTCTAAATAAATATTCACATTTCTGCTTCAATTTGTATTTATATTTCCTTTTTTAATGAAAACCTTCAAATGTGTGTAAGATTCAAGACACAGAAGATATGGATCCATCCTTGGTAATATGGATGGTTTATATCAATATTCAGAGATATATACTACTTAATTCTACATGATCTACTTCCTCTAACATAACAATGTTATGTTAGAGATGAGAGGCTCTATAAGGTATTTAGAATATGTACTCTTGCATTTATAACATCATATATTGCACACTATCAATTTATTTCTGGAAATCTACAATAGAGAATTTATAGGATAAAAGACTGTGATTTCCAAACATCTTAGAGATAACACCTGCCCTTTTATTTTATAAAATTTTACAAAGAATGTCAGTAAATCAAAGTGGAACTTCCCTGACTGGAGTTAATGAAGCTCCTTTAGCTTATTCCACTTGGATTCCCTTTTAACCTCTTCTCACATTCATCGTCCCCTTAATGAAAACCTAGGATTCTGTAAGCGTGATTTTTGTTTGGAACAGTAAGTAGATTTCCAAATATTCAGTGACCCGAAATACAGCAAAGAATTATTATAATGTGATAGAATGTTCTGTGAAATTACCAGGTAGAAACTCATCGGCCTCCAACAAGATCTTAGTATGTGGTACGGAGCAGCTGAAGTCTTGAGGTAGACTACAGGCAGATATCTGCTAAGGATCATTTTTTTTATCCTGTGGCTGTCTGGAACTTTCAGGAGAAAGGAGTCTGATAATTTATGGTTCAATTTTGCCAGCATGATCTGGGAGATAGGGGGACAATATTGGAGATTGTGAGTCACTTTCACCCCTACTTCCTAGAAAAGTTTGTGTGCTGTTTCTGCAGTAAGCTTCACTCTCCCTTCTAGGTCTTTCCTCTCCCACAGTATAAGAACTATAAGCTTAACCCCTTTTGAAATTTTACCTCAAATTTTCTATATCACAGGGTCTGATATTATAGGTATTTACTATAGAATACTGGATAGAGCAAAGAAATTCAATTTTCTAGTTCCATCCTACCATCTTTCATTTTTCAGTGTTCTCTAAGAATTATCTAGTATGTATTGAGTCTATCAGCATCTTCAGTGTCAGTCACTACCTCCCTTGGAAGATGCCTGAATTCTTTGACCCTGCCCATTCTCTTTTTTGGAAAAGAATATCTCTGACTTATTATGAGCATCTAAATATGTACATTTTAAATATCTCTGAGTACAGATCATCATTAAAGCCAGCAGAATATAGAAGTGTGTAAATGAATAAATAATTTTTCAATCCCGAGACATGATAATGTCAGATTGGAATTATTTTAGGTGCAGAGAGTTCTTTACAACACCATAACTCTTAAAAATCACACTATTTCCCAGTCGACTCCGTCAGTTTATAATATCCATCCTGAAAAACCAGTAGTAAGCAACTAGTGGAGAAAACAAACAACAAACATGATCATCATGATCAACAACAACAAAAATGGTATGTTTTAGAGGGAAATTCTTACGTAAAAATTATTCAACATTATTCAAATTTTGCATGGTGCATACTTATACTAACAATATTCATTGTTTAACAAACATTTAATTGGACGAAGTTACACTAAAAGAACATTTATTTATCAAATATTGTCTTGGTCTTACTTATACTAGGAAAAATATTTCTTTTTGAGAAATTCAAAATGTATCTGTGTTCTGTTAAAACAATTCCCAAGACCAACTCTTCAGACAAAGGTTGGACTGGACTGTGGGACATAAAATGATACTCATGAAGAGTGTTCTTCTTAGCTCAGGTAGGTACAGGAGACTAAATGAGCAGCTTCTGTCCTGAAGTGAGATGAGAAGGTAGAGAGGGTAAGGAGATAGTTGAATGGACACGGGAAATCAGGGGTGGAAAGGAGGAGTGTGCTGTCACAGTATAGGGAGAGAAATTGGGGTCACATAACAGTGTACGTATAAATTTTTGTATGAGAGACTGACTTGAATTGTAAACTTTCACTGAAAGTACAACAATAAAGAAAAAGAATTAAATAAGTAAAATAAAATACAATTAAAAAAAGTATCACTGTGTTCTGTATTATATCTGGCATTCTAACCTTAATTTGTTGTTATTGTTCGTTGCTCTTGAGTTGGTTCTGACTTACAGAGACCCCATGTATAATAGAACAAAATGATGTCTATTCCTGTGCTGAAGATCGTTGGTATGTTTTAGTCCATTGTTACACCTATTGTATCAATCCATCCCAATGAAGGGTCTATCTATTTACCATCCCAATGGCCCCCTACTTTACCGTGTATGATATCCTTTTCTAGCAATTTTTCTTTCCTGATGATGTGTCCAAAGTAGGCGTAACCTTAACAGATTATATTAAATTAACTTTGTGATGAAATTCTGAGCTATTTCTGTCTCTCTTTTCACTTGCAGTGATTAAATGCCACTATCAGCTCCCACAAATCAAATAGAGCTTTGGCATTCTTTTAATGTATAGGATTTAGTGTCCTTAAAACATCATAGAGCTCCATGAAGTCTTAGTTAACAAAAAAGAAAATGAATGTTTTCAGTGAAGTTGAAGGGGTTAACAGTGAGTGACCATAATATTGTCTGCAGTCAGGAGTCATGAAAAATGACAAAAATCCAGACGATAATCAGAATCAAAGCCAATTCTTATCCACTCAGCTGGAATCAGCTTTTCTTTCCTCAAATGATTCTCTTGTTTTCTTTGGTAGGTGGAATTTATGCTCTCCCTTCTCTTTGTCATGTTCCCTGAGGAATTAGCCTGTATTTCACTAGTTTTTCCCAAATCATCTGAGGGAGTTAAAAATTTGCCTTGATTTGTCTGCTAATTATCTAGGACACCCTACATATTCCCCAGTGAAAAACTAAGGGGTTACCCAATGAAAGAAAAAAAAAACAAAAACACAAGTGATCTTTATAGTCTCATGGAAGCTACACGATGTAAAGATACTCACACACTTACACAGTCAAGAATTATAGATCAAGAACCCAGATGTAAATCCATCCTTCTATAAGCAGCTGATATTTGACAAACGGCCAAAGTCCATTAAATGGAGAAAAGACAGTCTCTTTAACAAATGGTGCTGACATAACTGAATGTCCATCTGTAAAAAAATAAAACAAGATTCATACCTCACACCATACACAAAAACTAACTCAAAATGGATCAAAGACCTAAATATAAAATCGAAAACGATAAAGATCATATAAGAAAAAAATAGGGACAAAGCTAGGGGCCCTGATATATGGCATAAATATTATCAAACCATAAGTAACAATGCACAAACACCAGAAGAGAAACTAGATAACTTGGAACTCCTAAAAGTTGAACACTTACACTCATCAAAAGACTTCACCAAAAGAGTAAAAAGAGAACCTATAAACTGGGGAAAAAAAATTTTGTCTATGACATATCCAACAAGAGTCTAATCTCTAAAATCTACAAGATATTGCAACACCTCAACAACAAAAAGACAAATAATCAAATTAAAAAATAGGCAAAGGACATGAACAGTCACTTCACCAAAAAGACATTCAGCCGGCTAGCAGATGCATGAGGAATTAAATGCTTGCAATCATTAACCATTAGAGAAATGCAAATCAAATCTGCACTGAGATACCACCTCACCACAACAATACTGGCACTAAATAAAAAAATACAAACTAACAAATGCTGGAGAGGTTGTGGGAAGATTGGAACTCTTATGCACTGCTGGTGGGAATGTAAAATGGTACAAACATTTTGGAAGATGATATGGCACTTCCTTAGAAAGCTAGAAATAGAAATACCATATGATCAAGCAATCCAACTCCTAGGAATATACCCTTGATAAATAAGAGCCGTCACACAAATAGACGTATGCATACCCATGTTCATTGCAGCACTATTCACAGTATAGCAAAAGGATCGAAACAACCTAAGTGTCCATCAATAGATGAATGGATAAATAAATTATGGTACATATAAACAATGAAACACTATGCAGAATAAAGAAGGCATTATTTCACTGAGTGAAATTTGTCAGTTGCAAAAGGACAAATATTATGTGAGATCTCTATTAAAAGAACTCGAAAAGGTTTAAACACAGAAGAAAATATTCTTTGACGGTTACGAGGTTGGGGAGGGAGGAAGAGGGGAATTCACTAACTAGATAGTAGGCAAGTAGGTGAAGGGAAGGACAACACAAAATACAGGGGAAGTCAGCACAACTGGACTAAACCAAAAGCTAAGAAGTTTCCAGAACATAAACAAACATTTCAAGGGAAGGAGTAGCAGGGGTGAGGGTCTGGCGATCATGGTTTTGGGGGACATCTAGGTCAACTGGCATAACAAAATTTGTTAACAAAATGTTCTACATTCCATTTTGGTAAGTGGCATCTGGGATCTTAAAAGTTATCTAGTGGTCATCTAAGATGCATCAGTTGGTCCCAATCCACCTGGACTAAAGGAGAATGAAGAACAACAAAGACACAAGGAAAACATTAGCCCAAGAGACAAAAGGGCCATACAGAGACTCCATCAGCCTGAGACCAGAAGAACTAGATGGTGCCCCGGCTTCCACCAATGACCACCCTGACAGGGAACAGAACAGAGAGTCCCTGATGGAGCAGGAGAAAAGTGAGATGCAGAACTCAAAGTCTAGTAAAAAGACCAGACTTAATGGTCTGACTGAGACTGGAGGAACCCCAGAAGACATGGTCCCCAAACTCTCTGTTAACCCAGAACTAACACCATTCTAGGAGCCAACTCTTCAGACAAAGATTAGACTGGACTAAAAGACATAAAATGATACTTGTGAAGAGTGTGCTTCTTAGTTTGAGTAGATACACGGGACTAAATTGGCAGCTCCTGTCCAGAGGTGAGATGAGAGGGCAGAAAGGGATAGGAGCTGGTTGAATGGACATGGGAAATATGGGATGGAAAAGAGGAGTGTGCTGTCACATTATAGGGATAGCAACTAGGGTTACATACCAATCTGTGTATAAATTTTTGTATGAAAAACTAACTTGAGCTGGTAACTTTCCCTTAAAGCATAATTAAAAAAAAAAAAAAGTAGAACAACTGCATGCCATGATTAAAGGACCTGGAAAATACGATGTACCTTCTGAGAAAGAGGACTGGGTCTTATTCAACTCTGTATCCCGTTCCTTGTGCACTGCGCAGAGGGAAGGTCCATCAATAAATGTCTGCTGAATTAAATTTCTCCACTACGGAGAGCAGTCAGCAAACGGGCTTATTACCACTTTCTTCAAAACAAAATGAATAAATCACAGGCACAGCATTAACCAGTATCTGATCATAAGAATCAATTTTTCTTACCTCCAGAGATATGTTTGCAATAAAACTGGGGGCTTCCGGAAAAAAAACAAAAAACAAAAAAACCAAGATCCCAGTATGTAAAATTAGCATACAAAATACAAATTATCTAATTACATATGGCAAATTTATTATCTAGTTTGTATTTTGTATACTAATTTTACATCAGGTATGACCAGGCATATTTAAAGAACTAAGCTTGAATTTATAGAGCTGATGCTTACAAATCCCTCCCAGGAAAATTGGCCTGATACCTGACTCACAGGGTTCCCAGCCATGCAGGTGAGTAAAGAAGATCACTTCTCAGCAGGCCCAGGAATCTTATGATTTCTGAGAACTTTAGAAGAGAGAATTCACTCATATCTGTGTAGTACAGTATCTGTGTAGTACAGGTGAATTCTAGTGGCAAGTTCTTGACTTGGCTTTTTAGCCTCTAGAAGTATTTGCAGGTTCAATCCGAGAATCCCTATAAAAACTAAAAAGGCACATTTAAAAGGCCTATATAATAAATTGCACAGGTATATAAGGACTGCCAAAAGAATGAACAAATCTGTCTTGGAAGAAATACAGCCAGAATGCTCCTTAGAAGCAACGACAGCAAGACTTCGTCTCATTCTTTGGACATGTTTTCAGAATGGACCAGTCCCTGGAGAAGGACATCATACTTGGTAAAGTAGAGGGTCAGGGAAAAAAAAGGAAGATTCTCAAGGAGATGGACTGACACAGCGGCTGCAACATGGGCTCAAGCATAGCAAGGATTGTGAGCATGGCGCAGGATTGAGCAGTGTTTTGTTCTGTTGTACACAGAGTCGCTATGATTCGGAACCAATTCAACAGCACCTATCAACAATGAAATAACGATATAATAAATTATCATTCTTACTGCACCAATAAATAATGATGACCAGTCTCATTTAAGATCAATACAAACTTTGCTTTGGAATTGTCTTTGATCAAAAGGGGGCTGACTGCAGGAAGAAATTTTATGTTTAAAATTTATAGAATGCCCATGTGGGCTATCAAATTCTAGCCTGATCATTGTCTTTGAGCTATTTTACGTCTCTTTGTAAACTACAGGCTACTAATAGTTTTGCTTTCTACCCAAATTTTGGACTGGTTCTTGCTACATAACTTATGCCGTTCCTTATGTATCTACACATAATCAGTTATCCAAAGGGAAAATCAGAAATATAGACCAATGATGCAGACACAAGAGAACAAACTATTGTTCATTTAGATACAGAACGAAATGGAAGTTTGAAAGAATCTCTAACTGAATGCAAACTTGTAAATTGCTTGGCTATGACAATAGTTCCTTTAGTCACGGGGGCTATACTTCTCACATTCAGAAATACACTTTAATATTGCAAATGGCATTTGATAAAATAGCATTAGAATTAAAAGAGTCAGTGTCATAAATACAGCAAGCCATCCAGTTGCTATTCAAAGAATTATCAGAAATTAGTGAAATGACTTCACAAAGTAGACTAGCATTAGATTATATGTTGACCTCACAAAGAGGTGTTTGTACTTTGATCGAGTCATAATGCTGTGTATATAAAGCATAGTAGCAGCAGACGTCCACGCACAAGGAACTGCTAAATTGGCAAAAATAAAACTTGAAACACCAAGGGATGTCTTCTCCTGGTGAAATTTTGTTTTTAGGGGTCTTCAGCTCAGAGGAATTTTTCAAAACTTGGATATTGTCCTCTTCGTTATTCACTATAATAGCCTTCCTAAAATGTATAATTGCAAGGATCAATTTCAACCACTAAGACAACAAATGATATTCACCACCCCCAGTCTGCAGGTTGAGACTTTAGACTATATTAATGAAGATTTCTACAAAACAGTGATTAAAAGTTTTGACCAAACTCTCAGTATTCCTAGAGTATGACCAAGAGGAGGGACTGTTAAAAATAAGGAGACTGAAGCCCAGGTAGACACAAGGATTGAGTATTCACAAACCCCTCTTTATAACAAGACATATGTTAACCATAAACTCATTTAAATTTTATCTTGTGCAAAGAATTTAACTTCAGCAAAAGGTAAATTAGTCTTTGTCCTTAGTTTCTGAGAAGACAATTCTAAACCTTTGGCATTTCCTGAGTAATTGAGATATCCTGGCCAAGTCACAAAGTCTACCTGGAAATCTCAGGAAGAAAAGAAAGCAATATTTAATTATTAAAATTAGAGAAATGTTTAATTTTCTGCTCTATATTTATTCCCTTTTTCTTTAAAATTCTCATTGTAACAAATCTAAAATAAACCTGTTTCTCTGAACAGGAAGTTGTCCCTGTAGATATACAGATTAACTGCTCAAATAAATTCTATTTTCTTTAATTTGTTTTTGATTCAAGTACTTTTTGACAGTGTTCAAGAATAAAAAAAAAGAAAAAAATTATCCTAGACAGCACACCCTGTGGGCTATCAGATTCTAGTTCCATTCATTTTATACACACACACACACACACACACACATATATATATATACTGAGAGAGAGAGAGATTTAGCCAATTGTGGAACTGGCAGGTCCAAAATCTCTAGGTCAGGCAGCCATTCAGAGACTTCTGCTGGCTTAAGTCCTAAGATCCACGGGTCAGACAGCAGGCCAGAGAATTCTGCAAGCTTATGTCCCAAGATCCTTCTGTTTCTTTATTCACTTTTTACTATCCATTCTTACTTTCCCAGCTACTATTTGTGCATTTAGAACATGGTCATGAGAATCAGCATATCCCCACTAGATATTAAAGGAGGAAGGAAATCAAATTAAATGCTAACAGATCAAAATCATCTCATCTACCTATGTGTTTGATTACAGAATAGATAACAAGAAACGTTTATCACAGTCAAATTGATTGATAACAGGACAAATAAATTATTCATGGTGTTAACAGGGACACAGATAACTCTTTTTCAGGCTCAGAAAGTACAACGAAAATATTATTCCAAAAATCTCTTTCTAAAAAAAAAAAAAAAAAAACTGACATAAATAAACACATAAGTTACTAATGTAGCGTGTGATAAGTATTCTAGAGTATAAGCTCTATGGAATCACATAAGAAAACCCTAAAACAGAAAAAAAAGGTATCTTGGGAATAACATGACATTTAATTTGAGATAAAAATATAATGATTAATAAAAATTTGAATGATCATAAGGAAAACAATCTATTTGTCTGTGCTTTATAATTAGTCTTTTCTGTGGAACCAAATTGAATGTGGAGCCCTGGTGGAGCTGTGGTTAAGAGCTTGGCTTCTAACCAAAAAGGCCAGCAGTTTGAATCCACTAGCCACTCCTTAAAAACCCTACGGGGCAGTTCTGCTCTGTCGTATAGGGTCGTTATGAGTCGGAACTGACACCACAGCACATAACAACAGAGAGAATGTAATTATATGTACAAGAAATATGATCAAATAGCATTAGCCTATTTTGTAGTTTATTAGAAAATAATGTACATTTTGTACTACATAAAAAGTATAAATGGTTTCTTTTTTTTTTTCTTTTTTTTATATTTTGTTGTACTCCAGGTGAAGGCTTACAGAACAAATAGTTTCTCACGAAACAGTAGTACACATATTGTTTTATGACGTTGGTTAACAACCCCACAACATATTAACCCCCTGACTTCTCAACCTTTTTTTTTTTTGGTGAAAATACACACAGCCAAAGATAAACCGTTTCTAAATTTTTACATGCGCAGTTCAGTGACATTGACTATGCTCTTCCAATTGTGCTGTTATTCTCACTTAAGATGAAGGCTTACAGAACAAAATAGTTTCTCATTTAACAGTTACTATAGATGTTGCCCTATGACAATGGTTAACAATCTCACAACCACGTCAACAATATCCTTATTCAAACTTGGGTTCCCTATCACCAGCTTCCTTGTCCCCTTCTGCCTTCTGGCCCTTGTCACTGGACTCCTGTAGCCTGTTAGTCTCATTTGGTTTTACGGGGCTGTCCACTCCCAGGCTGAACAGTGAACCTCGGAGATAACTTCACCACTGAGCGAAAAGGGTGTCTGAGGGCCATACTTTCGAGGTATCTCCAGTCTCCTTTAGGCCAGTAAATCTGGTCTTTTTTTTGTGAGTTAGAATTATGCTCTACATCCTTCTCCAACTCTGTCCAGAAACCTCTGTTGTGATCCTGGTCAGAGCAGTCAGTGGTGGTAGC